>NC_135961.1:64251320-64303820 GCF_053455715.1 Rhinoraja longicauda | reverse complement strand
CACAAAAAGCTGGAGTAACTCAGCAGGTCAGGGCAGCGTCTCTGGAGAGAAGGAATGGGTGACTTTTTCTGTGTCGAGGCCCTTCTGCCAGTATATATATATTTTGTTCAACTGGGTTTTTGACAATCTATTCACTCAGCAGTCTAGTTGTCATTTTCTCTCCCCTGAGATGGTTGACAGGTGGGGCTTGGGGAGGGGGAAGGGGGGAGGGGAAGGAGGCAGTAACATGCCTTACTAGGATATAAAAATGTTTTAATACAGTTGATGGGTGGCAACAGGTGTTAAGGTCATGTTGGCCGCTGCAGCTCTGACGGGCAGTAACATGCACAACTGCATAACGTAAACCTGTAACGTATGCGTGAAGCCTGCGATCCTTTAGTCCAGGGATACAGCGCGGAAACAGGCCCTTCGGACCACCGAGTCTGCGCCGACCAGCGATCCCCGCACATTAACACTGTCCTGCACGCACTGGGGACAATTCACACTTATACCGAGCCAATTAACCTGCAAACCTGTGCTCCAGAACCAGGGGCCACACAGTTTAAGAAAAGGGGGTAGGCCATTTAGAACAGAGATGAGGAAAAACTTTTTCAGTCAGAGTTGTAAATCTGTGGAGTTCTCTGCCTCAGAAGGCAGTGGAGGCCAATTCTCTGGATGCTTTAGAGAGAGAGCTAGATGGAGCTCTTAAGGATAGCGGAGTCAGAGGGTATGGGGAGAAGGCAGGAATGGGGGTACTGATTGAGAATGATCAGCCATGATCACATTGAATGGTGGTGCTGGCTCGAAGGGCCGAATGGCCTCCTCCTGCACCTATTGTCTATTGGATTGTGGGAGGAAACCAAACATATCGGAGGAAACCCATGCAGGTCACGGGGAGAACGTACAAACTCCCGTGCAGACAGCGCCGTAGCCGGGATCGAACCTGGGTCTCTGGCGCTGTAAGGCAGCAACTCTACTGCTGCGCCACACATTCGACCCAAGCTGTTGCTGAATTTTCAACTGCATTAAACAACATCATTTTTGGACGTTTCATAGTTTGTTCCAAAGGAAACCTTCAGAAATTGGACTAGGTTATAGTTTTGGGATTATGTTTGTCGCTTTCCCTGGGTTGGTCGGTGTGGACTCGTAGGCCGAAGGGCCTGTTGCCGTGCTGTGCCTGTAAACTATACTTTCAGATTCTTCTGGAATTTTTATCCTTCCATCCTGAGGTCTCCAGTTTTGCAACAGACCCTGAGACATATTCTGGCCTATTGGTAGATCACTGATTTTAATTGCTTTCATAGAAACATAGAAAATAGGTGCAGGAGTAGGCCATTCAGCCCTTTGAGCCAGTTACCCCGTCGTTCAATATGATCATGGCTGATCATCCAAGATCAGTACCCCCGTTCCTGCTTTCTCCCCATATCCCATGATTCCTTTAACCCCAAGAACTAAATCTACCTCCCTCTTGAAAACATCCAATGAATTGGCCTCCACTGCCTTCTGTGGCAGAGAATTCCACAGCTTCACAACTCTCTGGGTGAAAAAGTTTTTCCTCATCTCACTCCTAAATGGCCCTTATTCCTTAAACTGTGTGATCCCTGGTTCTGGACTTCCCCCAACATCGGGAACACTTTTTCTGCATCTAGCCTGTCCAATCCCTTAATAATTTTATGTTTCTATAAGATCCCCCTCTCGTCCTTCTAAATTCCAGTGAATATCAGCCCAGTCGACCCATTCTTTCATAGAAAACATAGAAACATAGAAAATAGGTGCAGGAGGAGGCCATTTGGCCCTTTGAGCCAGCACCGCCATTCATTGTGATCATGGCTGATCATCCACAATCAGTAACCTGTGCCTGCCTTCTCCCCAGATCCCCTTGATTCCGCTAGCCCCCCAGAGCGCTATCTAACTCTCTTTTAATTTCACTCTGGGTGGAAATGTCAAAGATTAGAGAGCATAGCTATAATTTGAGGTGCAGAGTTTAAACGAGTTATTCAGGGCAAGTTTCTTTTTAACAGAGTGGTGGGTGCCTGGAATGTGCTGCCAGATGGTGGTGGCAGCTATTATAGTATTCATTTAATACATAAAATAAAAAGGATTAATCAAGGTCGAGTCTCACCCCGGTCGGTCACTGTCATCTCCCCCTCTCCCAACAGGCAAGAGATACAAAGTGTGAAAACACACACCTCCAGATTCAAGGACACTTTATTCCCAGCTGTTATCGGGCAACTTAGCTCTGAGGGCTAACAGAATCAAGGCGTATGGGGAAAAAATAAACAGGAATGGGGTACTGATTTTGCATAATCATATGGAATGGTGGTGCTGACTCAAAGGGCCGAATGGCCTACTCCTGCACCATTTTCTATGTTTAACTGAACCATTCTATCAACTAGAGAGCGGTCCTGAGCTACCATCAACCTGATTGGAGACATACAGACCATCTTTAATCGGACTTTGCCTTGTGTTACACATTATTCCATTTCATCCTATACCTGTACACTGTGGACAGCTCGACTGTAATCATGTACAGTCTTTCCACTGACCGGTTAGCACGCAACAAAAAGCTTTACATTGTTACTTCGGTTACACGTGACCATTAACTAGAGGGGCTTTTAGATCGGCTCATGGTGATGCAGGGGACCGAGGGGATATGGATCATGTGCAGGCAGAAGAGACAATATTAATTTGGCATCAAAGATCAGTACGGACATTTTGGGTCGAGAGGGCACTGTTCTTTCGATGCACTATTCCATCTCACAGGAGTTCAAAAGCTAATATTAAAGTAGCCCTAATATCCAATCCCAGGGTAACTGCCAAGCCCAGAGATAGGAGATCAAAGCTGGTATTTACCTGCAAAGGTATGACCTTTCAGGTCAAATACCAGAACAAACTTCTTTAACCTTTCCCAATCTTGCACCAACTTTCAGACTTTGTCTTGTAATAGTTACACGTCAACTTGTGGCTTATAAATAGTCCTTTCGAAGTAGTAAGCTATTCCAAGGAACTCCACAAAGATTAGATGCACTGTGATACAGGGCACTTTGGGGTTAGACAGAAGGTATTTGAGAATTGGAGAGATTAGGGGCTTGGCAGGTATTGTTAGAGTCATCAGCGAATTTGAGGAAGGGCATTATTGGTTATTGAGGGAGTGCAGTGTAGGAACACCAAGTTAATTCCCGGGATGGCGGGACTGACATGATGAAATTAAATGAAAAGACTAACACTTAATTAGCACCTGAAAGTATTGGGATGTTCTATAAAATTGAGAGGCATAGACAAGGTAGAGAGTCTGACCTGCTGTTTGTTCCAGCTTTTTGTGTCTAAAGTCTGATCAAAGATGGTCCAAGGGTCTCCAAATGAGGTGGATGGTAGTTCAGGCTGTGTTTGGATGGTTCAGTCTAGGGAAAGCAATGAGCAAGTAAGTCATTTCAGAAGAAGGGTCTCGACCCAAGACGTCACTGTTCCATAGACGGGCACAAAATGCTGGAGTAACTCAGCGGGACAGGCAGCATCTCTGGAGAGAAGGAATGGGTGACGTTTCGGGTCGAGACCCCTTCAGTCCATGTTCTCCAGAGATGCTGCCTGACCCGCTGGGTTACTCCAGCACTTTGTCCTTTTTTTGTGGGGGGTGGGGGGTGGGGTGGGTGAGGGGGGTGTCACTGCTCAGTATCACGCTGGTTTCTGGCATGTGTTCTTAACAAGAGCAAGACCTGCAACAATATTTCTCTAACGCTTTTCACGTGTTGAAGGTTTTTACTTTTTAACAAGGAATCGTCTGGTGCTGCACGAACCTGCAGATGTCTTGGTAAATTATATTCTTTTGATATTTCCAGTGAACAAGTGCTTATGGTGTAAGCACGGTGGATTTATTGCTTGGTGTTCAGAATTAACTTGCAGGAAATCAGTTATTTAACCTTCCAGTTCCTCCTTTCAGCAGCTGCATGTTTAAATTGACTTTTCTAGAATTTACGGCAACTATACATACTTTAGGCTGGAATACCCTGTTACATTTTCTTAAGTTCATCAGTGATACATGTAAATTATCCCTAGTTGTGTAGGATCGCGTTAATGTCGGTGGTCGGCACGGACTCGGTGGGCCGGAAGGGCCTGTTTCCGCGCTGTATCTCTAAACTATAACTAACTTCCAAAGACGTGAGGGTGTGTAGATTAATTGGCTTCCGATTCTACATACATTTACTAAATGTAAATTGTCCCAATTATGTAGGGCAGTGTGCTGGTGTTCGGGGCTCGCTGGGTCAGCACAGACTCAGTGGGCCGAAGGGCCTGTTTCCACGCTGTATCTCCTGAAGTCTTTGAAAATGTTTTGTAGTGTCTTGGACGCTGCATCTGAGGAGGTTTTAATCGTGAATAACTAGAGTTAATGATTGCTTGTAATCAAATGATAAAATTGTTCCTGGTGTTAAAATTGCCCCCAATCCATCAAACTGCCAGGGAAAGGATATTAGGCTTGTAACAGGATGATGTGGGCATCTTGCTTGGTTTCATTTCATCTGGGCTGGTTTTTTTTTTTAATAGGTCACCAGGGTAATTTATTTAATGCTCTGGCAGTCCCCCCACTGGCCACAAACTGTGGCCTCTTGTTCTGGACTCCCCCAACATTGGAAACATGTTTCCTGCCTCTTAACGTGTCCAACCCCTTAATAATCTTATATGCTTCGATAAAATCTCCTCTCATCCTAAATTCCAGTGTATTCAAGTCCTTCTAAATTCCAGTGTATACAGTGTATAGTTTGGTTCATATCCCTCCAAACCTGTCCTATCCATGTACCTGTCCAATTGTTTCTTAAACATAGCGATAGTCCCAGCCTCAACTACTCCTCTGGCAGCTCGTTCCTGTGTATAAAGGTTACCCCCTCTGATTCCTATGAAATCTTTTCCCCTTCATCTTAAACCTTTGCCCTTCAGTCTTTGACGTTTCCACCCCTGGGGGAAAGGTTGTAGCTGTCGGCCGTATCTGTGCCTCTCGTAATGTTAGATACTTTAGTTTAGTTTAGAGATACAGCCACCGGAAACAGGCCCCTTCGGCCCCACCGGGTCCACGCTGACCAGCGATCCCCGCACACTAACCACTATCCTACACCCACTAGGGACAGTTGTTACATTTGTACCAAGCCAATTAACCCTCAAACCTGCACGTCTTTGGAGTGTGGGAGGAAACCGAAGATCTTGAAACCGAAGATCTTGGAGAAAATCCATGCTAGTCACGGGGAGAACGTACAAACTCCGTACGGACAGCGCCCGTAGTCGGGATCGAACCCGGGTCACGGGCGCTGCAAGTGCTGTAAGGCAGCAACTCTACCGCTGCGCCACCGTGTCGCCCAGTACATTGTGCTTGTTTCATTAGTTTATTACATTAAAATGTGCCTCTACCTTAAACGTCATCGAGAATCAGTTTAAAAACAGGCACCAACATCTGGAGTAACCTGTTCAGTTTCAATTCAGTTTATTGTCACGTGTACCGAGGTACAGTGAGAAGCTTTTGCCGCGTGCTAACCAGTCAGCGGAAAGACAATACGTGATTACAATCGAGCCGTTTACAGCTTACAGATATGATAAAGGAATAACGTTTAGTGCAAAGTAAAGCCTGATGTAAGAAGGCCCAGTCGGGTAGATAGTTCAGCACTGCTCTCTGGTTGTGGTAGGATGGTTCAGTTGCCTGATAACAGCTGGGAAGAAACTGCCCCTGAATCTGAAGGTGTGCGTTTCACACTTCTGTACTGTTTGCCCTTGGTGGGTCTGGCAGCATCTGGCACCATGGGTAGGCAAGGCAACGCTTCTGGTTGGGTAATTTTTGGATTGATTGTAAGTGGGGGGGGAGAAAGCTGGAAGAATGGTGTGGGCTGGGACGAAGCCTGGCAAATGATAGGTGTGGGGGAGAAAGGCAGCACTGGAGTAACTCAGTAGGTCAGGCAGCAGCATCTCTGGAGGACGTGGATAGGTGACGTCTCGGGTCGAGACCCTCCTTCACACCCGAAATGTCACCTATTCCTTTGCTCCAGAGATGCTGCCTGGCTTGCTGAGTTACTCCAGCTTTTTGTGCCTACCTTTGGTGTAAAGCAGCATCTGCAGTTCCTTCATACAAGAGTATGTTGCAACAGTTGTACCGGTGGTTTGGCCTTGTACGATCCCAGGATTAATTGATTAGTAAAGGTGTCAGGGGTTATGGGGAGAAGGCAGGAGAATGGGGTTAGGAGGGAGAGATAGATCAGCCGTGATTGAATGGCAGGAGTAGACTTGAAGGGCCGAATGGCCTAATTCTGCTCCTATCACTTGTGATCTTATGAATGCATTGACTTTTTAAAAGAAACATTGAGATTGGGGAAACATTTCTTCACAGAGTGGTGAGTCTGTGGAATTCTCTGCCACAGAGGGTAGTTGAGGCCAGTTCATTGGCTATATTTAAGAGGGAGTTAGATGTGGCCCTTGTGGCTAAAGGGATCAGGGGGTATGGAGAGAAGGCAGGTACAGGATACTGAGCTGGATGATCAGCCATGATCATATTGAATGGCGGTGCAGGCTCGAAGGGCCCAATGGCCTACTCCTGCACCTATTTTCTATGGTTAGTCAGGCAGCATCTCAGGAGAGAAGGAATGGGTGATGTTTCGGGTCGTGATTTATTTCACAAAATGCTGAGTTACTCCAGCATTTTGTGAAATAAGTACCTTCGATTTGTAATAAATACTTTCGGTCTTGCACTACATTGAGATTGGTTTGGTTGCTGTCATGTGTGGCTGGAGAGATATTCTGTGGGATCCTCTGCCACAGAAGGCAGTGGAGGCCAATTCACTGGACGTTTTCATGAGAGAGGGAGAGAGAGAGAGAAAGAGTTCGATTTGGCTCGTGGGGCTGAGGGAATCAAGGGGTGTGGGGGGAAAAAGCAGGAACGGATGTACTGATTGTGGATGGTCAGCCATGATCACTTGAATGGCGGCACTGGCTCGTAGGGCCGATCGACCTCCTCCTGCACCTATTTTCTATGATTCTGGGTGTTTCCTGATAAATCCTCGCTCTCTAAACAAGTGCTCCAGGCACGAGGTCGAATGGATGCGTTAAATTGGGCGGCGGTTGGGCTGGGAAGGGCCCGTGAAATGCCACAGAGCGCTACAATGTCCCGGGCTGTCGTGAAATATAATTTTGCCGGCATAAGTTGAAGGCTGGCAGTTTCGAGTCTGTTTTTTTTTTAAAAGCCAGAAATGCAAGCTATTAACAGACGAGATCCAAAAGCCGGCGAAGAACACAAGTTGTGATCGCAGTGTGTGAGCTTTGCTGAAGAGCAAGGCAAATTTGAGGAAGGATATTCTTGCTATTGAGGGCGTGCAGTGTAGGTTTACTAGGTTAATTCCCGGAATGGCGGGACTGTTGTATGTTGAAAGACTGGAGCGGCTAGGCTTGTATACACTGGAATTTAGAAGGATGAGAGGGGATCTTATCGAAACGTATAAGATTATTAAGGGGTTGGACACGTTAGAGGCAGGAAACATGTTCCCAATGTTGGGGGAGTCCAGAACAAGGGGCCACAGTTTAAGAATAAGGGGTAGGCCATTTAGAACTGAGATGAGGAAAAACTTTTTCAGTCAGAGTTGTAAATCTGTGGAATTCTCTGCCACAGAAGGCAGTGGAGGCCAATTCTCTGAATGCATTCAAGAGAGAGCTAGATAGAGCTCTTAAGGATAGCAGAGTCAGGGGGTATGGGGAGAAGGCAGGGACGGGGTACTGTTTGAGAATGATCAGCCATGATCACATTGAATGGTGGTGCTGGCTCGAATGGCTGAATGGCAGCCTCCTGCACCTATTGTCTATCACATTGAATGGCGGTGCTGGCTTGAAAGGCCGAATGGCCTACTCCTGCACCTATTTTTCTATGTTTTCCAATATAGCCGCTGAGTTCCTCCGGCACTGTCTTTTTTTGTTTCTTCTCCCAATAGTGCTATCGCCTGGGAATTGAAGTCTTAAAAAAAAAATTTAAAAAAGGAAGGGAAGAAGTTTGAACTTTGTTTTTTTTTTGCCTTCCATCACAGTGCGGAATGTGAAGGAGTTACTGGTGGATGTTCATGTTAAAATGTATCTTGTGTGTTCCGTTGCTTATTGGTATAATGACTATGGCAAATCGAATTCCTTGCGTGTTGCAAAACATACTTGGCTAAAAGTATGATTATGATCATGAAAAGAAATGTGATATCTAATGTATATTTGGTAGTGATTTCATTTTTTTTTGGGGGGGGGGGGTGGGTTTGCTTTGACCACAGGTCAAGGAGATTGTATTTGGCGTTGAATTTTTGTTTATTTTTGGCTTTGCTTTGACCACAGGTCAAGGAGATACGATCGAGAAGGCCGTTTACTCTGGGATGATCAACCCAAGTCACCAATGGCAGACGATGAGACACAATGGGGCAGTGGCTCACTTTGAATACCAGATCCGCGTGATGTGTGATGAATATTACTATGGCTTTGGATGCAACAAGTTTTGCAGGCCGAGGGATGATTTCTTTGGGCATTACACCTGCGACCACAATGGCAACAAGACTTGCTTGGAAGGGTGGATGGGAATTGACTGCAACAGAGGTACGTAGTGGAATATTTCTCAATAATATGATAACAATAATAATAATAAAAAACTTTTTCACCCAGACAGTTGTGAATCTGTGGAATTCTCTGCCACAGAAGGCAGTGGAGGCCAATTCGCTGGATGTTTTCAAGAGGGAGTTAGATTTAGGTCTTGGGGCTAACAGAATCAAGGGATATGAGGGGGAAAAAGCAATAGACAATAGGTGCAGAGGAGTCCATTCGGCCCTTCGAGCCAGCACCGCCATTCAATGTGATCATGGCTGATCATTCTCAATCAGTACCCCGTTCCTGCCTTCTCCCCATACCCCCTGACTCCTATCCTTAAGAGCTCTATCCAGCTCTCTCTTGAATGCATTCAGAGAATTGGCCTCCACTGCCTTCTGAGGCAGCAGGAACGGGGTACTGATTTTGGATGATCAGCCATGACCATATTGAATGGTGGTGCTGGCACGAAGAGCACTTATTTTTCTATGTTTCTAATAGGAGTAGAATTAGGCTATTTGAAGTCTACTCCGCCATTCAATCGTGGCTGATTTATCTCTCCCCCCAACCCCATTCTCCTGCCTTCTCCCCATAACCTCTGATACCCGCACTAATCAAGAATCTATATCTCTGCTGTAAAAATATCCACTGACTTTTGGCCTCCACAGCCTTCGGTGGCAAGGAATTCCACAGATTCACCGCCCTCTGACGAAATACATTTCTCCGCATCTCCTTCCTAAAAGAAAGTCCTTTAACTCTGAGGCTGTGACCTCTAGTCCTGGACTCTCCCACCAGTGGAAACATCCTCTCCACATCCACTCTATCCAGGCCTTTCACTATTCGGTACGTTTCAATGAGGTCCCCCATCATTCTTTTAAACTCCAGCAAGTACAGGCCCAGTGCTGACAAACACTCACCAAAGGTTAACCGACTCATTGTTGTGTAGGTTAATCTTCTCATTTAATTGATTGGAGAGCTGCAGTTTTGTTTTTGAACATGCCAAGTGTGAAATTTGTATCCAAGATTGCTAATTTAAAAAAAAAAAGGCTTGGAATTTAGAAGTATGAGAGGAGATCTTATCGAAACGTATAAGATTATTAAGGGGTTGGACACGTTAGAGGCAGGAAACATGTTCCCAATGTTGGGGGAGTCCAGAACCAGGGGCCACAGTTTAAGAATAAGGGGTAGGCCATTTAGAACTGAAATGAGGAAAAACTTTTTCAGTCAGAGTTGTGAATCTGTGGAATTCTCTGCCTCAGAAGGCAGTGGAGGCCAATTCTCTGAATGTATTCAAGAGAGAGTTAGATAGAGCTCTTAAGGATAGCAGAGTCAGGGGGTATGGGGAGAAGGCAGGAACGGGGTACTGATTGTGAATGATCAGCCATGATCACATTGAATGGCGATGCTGGCTCGAAGGGCCAAATGGCTTCCTGCACCTACTGTCTATTTGACCTGTTCATATATGTAACAAGAATTTACTGAAGAAGGGTCTCGACCCAAAACATCGCCCATTCCTTCTCTCCAGAGATGCTGCCTGTCCTGAGTTACTCCAGCATTTTGTGTATCTTCGGTTTAAACCAGCATCTGCAGTTCCTTCCTGCACAAGAAATTAAACCTGGAGAAGGGGACTTTCCATAGTCATACAGTGTGGAAACGGGCCCTTTGGCCCGTGTTTACCAGCCTGCCCCATCTACACCAGTCCCGCCTGCCTGTGTTTGGCTCGTATCTATGTACCTGTCTAATTGTTTTTCTACAGTTGTGATAGTCCCTCCCTCAACTACCTCCTCTGGCAGCTCGTTCCATACACCCACCACCTGTGTTTTAAAAAACAAAGTGACCCTGTGCATTGACAGGATCTCTTCCTCTCATGGTCTTGCCTGCCTCTGCGATCGCCCCGTCATCCTCCTGCATTTCCCAGAAATAAAGTCCTAGCCTGCTCAACCTCACCTGATAACTCGGGCCTTTGAGCCCTGGCAACATCATTGTAAATCTTCTCTGTGCCCTAAACCAGCATCTGCAGTTCCTTGTTTCTGAATCTCCTGTGATTTTTTAATTAATTTTTTTCCCTCCCCCGTTGACTTGTGTCTAAGAAACATATTCTGCACCAATGGTAATGTGTTGACGTTCTTTTGCAGCCATCTGTCGTCAGGGTTGCAGTCCCGAACATGGTTCCTGTAAATCACCCGGGGATTGTAGGTAAGCAGATGACCCAGTGATGCAGCGGCAGAGTTGCTGCCTCGCGACAGCCAGAGACACGGGTTCGATCCTGACCGCGGGCGCTGTCTGTGTGCGGAGTTTGCACGTTCTCCCCGTGACCTGTGCGGGTTTTCTCCCCGGGGTGCTCCGGTTTCCTCCCGCACTCGAGTCTACAGGTTTATAGACAATAGGTGCAGGAGGAGGCCATTCGGCCCTTCGAACCAGCACCGCCATTCAATGTGATCATGGCCGATCGTTCTCAATCAGTACCCCGTCCGTGCCTTCTCCCCGTACTCCCTGACTCCGCTATCCTTAAGAGCTCTATCTAGCTCTTAAGGATATGAATATGAATTGAACACTTTTATATGAGTTGAACGCTTTTATTAGCCGGAAGAAGAGTCTCGACCCAAAACGTCACCCAATCCTTCTCTCCCGAGATGCTGCCTGACCCGCTGAGTTACTCCAGCATTTTGTGATACCTTCAATTTTATCAGCCAAGTATGGAGAAAGCAGGCACTGATTTTGGATGAATAGTCATGATCGTATTGAATGGCGGTGCTGGCTCGAAGGGGCCAAGTGGCCTACTCCTGCACCTATTTTCTATGTTCCTACTTCCCCATAGGCTTGTTTTATATTATTGAGTACTCATTTCAGTCTCTAGTTTTCTGAAGTGTTGTATTAAAATCTTAAGTGCGCACCACGAGACTTGAGAACAGCTTCTTTCCCTCTGTTATCAGGCTTCTGAACGGCCCTTCTGTACGCTAAGGTACTGTCCGATTCACCTCTGCCCCATTGTAGACAATGGACCTTGGAACTGATGCGCTACAATGCTGAGAACTATATTCTGCACTCTGTATCTTCCCCTTTGCTCTACTTATTGTACTTGAGTTTGACTTGATTGTATCTGGGTATTATCTGATCTGTTTGGATAGCATTCAAATCAAAGCTTTTTGCTGTATCTAATCCTAAACCGAAATCTAATCTATGTATTTGTCTCATGTAGTTGGATTTGGCTAAAGAGAGTTGGATTTAGCTCGTGGGGTTAACAGAATCAAGAGATATGGGGGGAAAAAGCAGGAACGGGGTACTGATTTTAGATGATCAGCCATGATCATATTGAATGGTGGTGCTGGCTCGAAGGGCTGAATGGCCTACTCCTGCACCTATTTTTCTATGTTCTATGCTGCTATGTCAGTTATTAACCGACTAAAAGCCAAAGTGCTGGAGTAACTCAGCGGGTTAGGCAGCATCTCCAGGAGAACGTGGATAATTTGGAATTTTACAGAAGCCAATTAGCCTACAAACCTGCACAATTTTGGCCTGTGGGAGGAAACCAGAGCCCCCGGGGAAAACCCACGCAGGTCACGGGGAGAACGTACAAACTCCGTACAGACAGCGCCCGTAGTCGGGATTGAACCCGGGTCTCTGGCGCTGTGAGGCAGCAACTCTACCGCTGCGCCACCGTGCCTCCCTGAAAAAAAGCCAAATTTGAGCCAAGCCTTGGGTGTTTAAATACAATACAATACAATATATCTTTATTGTCATTGTACAGGGGTACAACGAGATTGGGAATGCGCCTCCCATACGATGCAATAGTTTAATTAGCTAGTCAGTATTAATTTAAACAACCCAACGAAACAAATTGTAACAGTTTTAAAACCGAATAAAGTACATTTAAAACCGAATAAAGTGCAAATAATAAATAAATAAACAGAATAAATAAAATCAAACTGAGGGCGTTGTTTTTAAGTCGGTGATGTAAACAGTAGCAGGATTTCAAATTTGTGTTTTAAGGGAAAAAAAATTGCAATGGCTTGTTAGATACTTTACGTTCAATTTTAATTATTGTTTAATTTAACGTTGTTTTTGGACACCTTTTGAGGGAGGTGACGCGTTCGGGAGCAAAGTCTTTTTAATAAAATCCTGGCGTTTCGTTATATTGGCAGCTCTTAAGTGTGGATTGTGCCTTGACGCGAGTTAATTCGGCCTTGCGTATGTGTGACGTGATTAGTCGCTAGTCTCTCTGGGGCCATCATTTAAGCCGGTTAGTTGTTTAGTTCCAATGCTGTCCCTGCCAGCACTTCTCCGCCACCTTTTGTTCCCTCCCCAGCCCCGTTCACCGCGAGCAAATACATTTGCAGAAACGCCGCCTTATTTGAAATGGGATTATCCAAATCTCTGCTCCTCTCCGCGCCGGGACAATAGGTGCAGGAGGAGGCCATTCGGCCCTTCGAGCCAGCACCGCCATTCAATGTGATCATGGCTGATCATTCTCAATCAGTACCCCGTTCCTGCCTTCTCCCCATACCCCCTGACTCCGCTATCCTTAAGAGCTCTATCTAGCTCTCTCTTGAATGCATTCAGAGAATTGGCCTCCACTGCCTTCTGAGGCAGAGAATTCCACAGATTCACAACTCTCTGACTGAAAAAGTTTTTCCTCATTTCGGTTGTAAATGGCCTACCCCTTATTCTTAAACTGTGGCCCCTGGTTCTGGACTCCCCCCAACATTAGGAACATGTTTCCTGCCTCTAACGCATCCAACCACCTTAATAATCTTATACGTTTCGATAAGATCTCCTCTCATCCTTCTAAATTCGGGAACATGTTTCCTGCTCTCTCTTGAATGCATGATAGTTGCCTGGCATCTTGTTGGAGAACCTTATCGGCAAAAATTCAAACGCTGTTTCTCGGTTCTTCGGGACCTTGGCCCGTTATCGTTTGCCCCGAAATTTTGGCGCTGGTGTGGTGAACGAGGTTGAAGTGTAGGTTAAATACCATCTTTAAAAAGGTCCCTTTGAGTGGAAGTACACTGCTGTGTGAAAAGACAAGGGTGTTGGGAGAGCAGGGAGGCTGGCCTTGCTGGGTGGGGGGAGAGGGGTGAAGGAAGCCACAGGATTAAAATGTCATTTACCATTCCAAAGGCCCGATGCGCGTTTGTCCAGCCTGCAGTGTCCACTTGCACGTTAGGTTTTTCCGTAGAGTTGCAGCACTGTGCACTATGTTGAGAATTACTCCCTTTTCTCTCTCCCTCACTCTCTGTCTCCCTCTCCCTCTCTCCCTCTCTCTCACCCTCTCTCCTCTGCCTCTCTCCCCCTCCCCTTCCCCCTTTCTCTCCTTCTCTCCTTCTCTCATCTCTCCCTCTCCCTCTCCCTCTCCCTCTCCCTCTCCCTCTCCCTCTCCCTCTCCCTCTCCCTCTCCCTCTCACTCTCACTCTCACTCTCACTCTCACTCTCACTCTCACTCTCACTCTCACTCTCACTCTCACTCTCACTCTCACTCTCACTCTCACTCTCACTCTCACTCTCACTCTCACTCTCACTCTCACTCTCACTCTCACTCTCACTCTCACTCTCACTCTCACTCTCACTCTCACTCTCACTCTCACTCTCACTCTCACTCTCACTCTCACTCTCACTCTCACTCTCACTCTCACTCTCACTCTCACTCTCACTCTCACTCTCACTCTCACTCTCACTCTCACTCTCACTCTCACTCTCACTCTCACTCTCACTCTCACTCTCACTCTCACTCTCACTCTCACTCTCACTCTCACTCTCACTCTCACTCTCACTCTCACTCTCACTCTCACTCTCACTCTCACTCTCACTCTCACTCTCACTCTCACTCTCACTCTCACTCTCACTCTCACTCTCACTCTCACTCTCACTCTCACTCTCACTCTCACTCTCACTCTCACTCTCACTCTCACTCTCACTCTCACTCTCACTCTCACTCTCACTCTCACTCTCACTCTCACTCTCACTCTCACTCTCACTCTCACTCTCACCCTCCCCCTCCCTCTCCGTTCTGTCTCTAGCCCAGGGACCACTTGGGATGGGGTGCACAAACCCTGGCTGATTCCCTTGTTTCTGTCTATCTGTCTCTATCTCCCTCTTTCCCTCTCCTCTCATCTCTCTGTCTCTCCCTCTCTCACCCTCTCTCCTCTCTCTCTCCCCCTCCCCTTCCCCCTCTCTCTCTCTCCTTCCCTCGTCTGTCTGTCTCTCTCCTCTCATCTCTCTCTCTCGTCTGTCCCCCTCTATCTCTCTCGCTTTCTCTCTCGTCTGTATGTGTGCGTCACTCCCCGTCTTCCCTCTCTTCCCCATCTGTCTCTCTCCTCTCTCTCTCTCTCCCTCTCTCCCTCTTCCTATTCCCCCTCTTCCTCACTCCCTCACTCCCTGTGAAGGTGCAGCAATGGTCGAGACATCAACCAGTTTAACTTTTGTTCCTGGGTGAAGTCCTTGAAGTGGGCTATGAATGTTTTTTCTTTGCGATGGGGGAGGGGGGGGGGTCAGATGAGAATGGTTGACGATGAGCCTGGTTGGGGACTGTTGCTGAGATGGGGCTAATTTTGCTGCTGTCATCAGAATAAACATGCCCTAGCAGGGTTTGCTGGAGTCAGACGAGTATAGCGAGCTTTGTTTCTGGGCTCTAAGCTGACTTCAACAACTCGCCCTCCCACACATTGTCCGGACATGCACTGGTGATTATTTACTTAAAGGTGCAACTTTCCCACACTCGATTTGCATGGCTCTGCGGCTCTCGACTGAACGTTTGTACCCTTTTATTATGGGTTCACCATTTTATTCCGCATCTGTCTGAAAGGGGGACTCGACTGTCTGAGTGAAGGCATTTGGGGGGAAAAAAATCTGGACTCCAATACTTTTTGGATTACCACAAGTCATAAGGTCATAAGGGATAGGAGAAGAATTAGGCCATTTGGCCCATCAAGTCCCCTCCGCCGTTCAATCGTGGCTGATCCCTCTCTCCCTCCTAACCCCATTCTCCTGTTTTCTCCCCATAACCTCTGACACCAGTGCTAATGTTCCCGATGTTGGGGGGAGTCCCGAACCAGGGGCCCCAGTTTAAGAATAAGAGGTAGGCCATTTAGAACGGAGATGAGGAAAAACTCTTTCAGAGTTGTGAAGCTGTCTAGATAGAGCTCTTAAGGATAGCGGAGTCAGGGGGTATGGGGAGAAGGCAGGAACGGGGTACTGATTGAGAATAAGAAAATAACTGCAGATGCTGGTACAAATCGATTTATTCACAAAATGCTGGAGTAACTCAGCAGGTCAGGCAGCATCTCGGGAGAGAAGGAATGGGTGACGTTTCGGGTCGATCACATTGAATGGCGGTGCTGGCTCGAAGGGCCGAATGGCCGCCTCCTGCACCTATTGTCTATTGAATTCTCTGCCTCAGAAGGCAGTGGAGGCCAATTCTCTGGATGCTTTCAAGAGAGAGCTAGATAGAGCTCTTAATGATAGAGGAGTCCGGGGGGGTATGGGGAGAAGGCAGGAACGGGGTACTGATTGTGCATGATCATGGTGAATGGCGGTGCTGGCTCGAAGGGCTGAATGGCCTACTCCTGCTCCTATTGTCCATTGTCTATTGTCTAATCAAGAATCTATCTCTGCCTTAAGGGAAGAAGTTTAGACTTTATTGCCTTCCATCACAGTGAGGAATGTGGGGAATCCGTTGTGGTGGATGTTTATGTTAACTTTTATGTCGTTGTGCGAATTGCTGCTTTATTAGTAAGGCTGTATGGTAATTCGCATATCACTGTACCTTAATTGGTACACGTGACCGCAAAAGACCTTTGAACATGTATCCACTGATATGGCAAGTCTACAAAACCTGTCCCGAAATGTCTTTTTAATTATTTGTGGTGCATTTGATGTTTGCAGTCGTGTTCTAATACTTAAGCATCGAGTCATAGAGTGATTCAGCATGGAAAAAGGCCCTTCGGCCCAACTTGCCCA
The DNA here is from genome assembly GCF_053455715.1 of Rhinoraja longicauda. Taxonomy (NCBI): domain Eukaryota; kingdom Metazoa; phylum Chordata; class Chondrichthyes; order Rajiformes; family Arhynchobatidae; genus Rhinoraja; species Rhinoraja longicauda. The sequence goes on along the minus strand of NC_135961.1, from coordinate 64,287,317 downwards.
CACATGTCCCAGCTACACTAGTCCCACCTGCCTGCGTTTGGTCCATATCCCATCCAAACCTGTTCTATCCATGTACCTGTCCAACTGTTTCTTAAACGTTGGGATAGTCCCAGCCTCAACTACCTCCTCTGGCAGCTCGTTCCGTACACCCACCACCCTTTGTGTGGAAAAGGTTACTCCTCAGATTCCTATTAAATCTTTTCCCCTTCACCTTAAACCTATGTCCGGTCCTCGATTCACCTACTCTGGGCATGAGACTCTACCCAATCTATTCCTCTCATGATTTCATGCACCTCTTTCAGATCACCCCTCATCCTCCTGCGCTCCAAGGAATTGAATCCCAGCCTGCTCAACCTCATCCCTATAGCTCACACCCTCGAGTCCAGGCAACGTTCTCGTAAATCTACTGTGTACCCTTTCCAAGCTTGAGACCCTCTTTCCTCTCGCGTGGCGCCCAGAACTGAACACAGTACTCTAAACGCAGCCTGACCAATACCTTGTACAACTGCAACACGACCTCCCAACTACTCTACTCTGTAATCGAGCTGAATTTGAAGGTCTACTTTCTGGTTCTATTTTAATATAATTATTATTGGTGAAGTTGCTTAATGGAAAATGTCTGAAGAAGGGTCTCGACCCGAAACGTCACCCATTCCTTCTCTCCTGAGATGCTGCCTGACCCGCTGAGTTACTCCAGCATTTTGTGATACCTTAATGAAAACATAGTTCATTTGTGCGTGAATGCTTTGGACTCTCTGGCTAAGGCTGCTCATCTGTGCAAATCTAATGGAAATAGTTAACTAATTTCCCATGAGAAAACTGGAGTATATATATATATATATATATATATATATGTATAAATGGATTATTTTTCTGTGACTATTTTTTGCTGCTTAATTCTGAGTATGTTGAGAATTTCAAGTCGTCTCAGAATTGAGAGGATTAAGCTTAAAGTGATTCATCTCCAACAGCTTGCACTTGGCATTGAGTGAGGTAGCTTGTATTCAGCGGAGTAGTTATTCTTTGGATCTATCTTCGAATTAATCTTGTGAACAGCTCAAGTTATCCAAAATTAAGTTTTAACAGGAAGTTCGGATTCATTTGCAAAGTGGAAAAATATTAATTTTTGGAATTGTAAACGTTTAGCTGCCTGCTTAGTTTAGCAGACGCATAGTTTAGAGATGCAGCCTGGAAAGAAACGGGCCATTCAGCCCACCGAGTCCGTGCTGACCACCGATCACCCCGTCCACTAACTCTATCCTATGCGCTCGGGGCTAATTAGCCTTCAAATCCACGTGTCTCTAGTGTAGGAGGAAACCAGAGCATCCGGAGGAAACTTACAGTCACAGGGAGCACATGCAAAAACAAAAGGAAGCATGCAGGTACAGCAGGCAGTGGAGAAAGCCAATGGCATGTTGGCCTTCATAACGAGAGGAGTTGAGTATAGGAGCAGGGAGGTCCTTCTGCAGTTGTACCGGGCCCTAGTGAGACCGCACCTGGAGTACTGTGTGCAGTTTTGGTCTCCAAATTTGAGGAAGGATATTCTTGTTATTGAGGGCATGCAGCGTAGGTTTACTAGGCTAATTCCCGGAATGGCGGGACTGTCGTATGTTGAAAGACTGGAGCGGCTAGGCTTGTATACATTGGAATTTAGAAGGATGAGAGGGGATCTTATCGAAACGTATAAGATTATTAAGGGGTTGGACACGTTAGAGGCAGGAAACATGTTCCCCATGTTGGAGTCCAGAACAAGGGGCCACAGTTTAAGAATAAGGGGTAGGCCATTTAGAACGGAGATGAGGAAAAACTTTTTCAGTCAGAGTTGTGAATCTGTGGAATTCTCTTCCTCAGAAGGCAGTGGAGGCCAATTTGCTGAATGCATTCAAGAGAGAGCTGGATAGAGCTCTTATGGATAGATCTATCATCCCTACTCAACCCCTGACACCCCTACCAATGAATAAAAAAAATATCCACTGGCTTGCCCTTCACTGCCTTCTGTGACAAAAGCTAACACGGTGGTAACTTAAACAAAAGTTACCCTTGCATCCCCTCTCTCTCTCTCTCTCTCTCTCTCTCCCCGTTCCTCCCCCATCCACCCTGGTCATTGCCCCAGCTTCAAGGTCGACTTGTTGACTCTCATTGTCTTTAACTGGTTTTCACCTAGCCCACGGCTGACAATGGCCCGTTTCCCTTATCATCGTTGCATATCTTTCATTCCATTCTTCTCCATCTCTCTAAATCGCCGTATATATATATATCTCTCTCTCTCATTTCCCTTTCCCTCGACTCTCAGTCTCGACCCAAAAACGCCACCCATTCCTTCTCTCCAGTGAGGCTGCCTGTCCCGCTGAGTTACTCCAGCGCTTTGTGACTATCTTCGGTTTTGAACCAGCAAGTTCCTTCCGGCACGAAATAATCACATTTGTCGTTCGCCTCCCCCTCGGCCTTTTACTGTCGAGGTTGGTGAAGTTAACTCTCTATCCAGATGTCTTGTTGTAGTTGTGCCTAGTTCCGCTTTGCAGCTACTTAAAATAGTTTTTCCTCGCCGCTCCCCTCCCCCCCCTCCCCCACCCCCCTCCCCCCTCCCCCACCTCCTGTTACACTGGGAAAGGAATACAGAGGGAGGTAATGTAAGAGTATGGGAAAATAGTGCAGAGCAATGAAAGACAGCTACCAAAATACAACGGGCAGACCACTTTAACCTTTACAGTTGCACAGATCACCGTTCCCGGAGTCATTTTAAGGAAGCCACTTGAAGTGTTTTGCGTGCCTGGGAAGAGATTTTTGTTGCTTTTCATCATCTGTTTCGTTACGAGATACGGCACCGAAACAGGCCCTTCGGCCCACTGAGTCCGTGCCGTCCCTGCGCGCGCACAAACTACAAGCACTTGGGACAGTTTTGCGTTTATACATTTAACCGACAAACCTGCACGCCTTTGGAGTGCGGGAGGAAACCGGATGTCTCGGACAAAACCCACGCGGGTCGTGGGGAGAACGTACAAACTCCGTACAGACAGTGCCCGTAGTCGGGATCGAACCCGGGTCTCTGGCGCTGTAAGGCAGCAACTCTACCGCTGCGCCACCGTGCCGCAAAGTTTAGTTTATTATCATGCCTCCGAGGTACAGTGAAAGGCTTTTGTATCATCAGCAGAAAGGCAATACACAATTACAATGGAGCTATTTGTGGTGTGTCGATCCATGATAAGGGAATAACGTTTAGTGCAAGGTAAAGCCAGCAAAGTCCAAGGGTCACCAATGAGGTAGATAGTAGGTAGGATGGTTCAGTTGCCCAATAACAGCTGGGAAGAAACTGTCCCTGACATGGCGAAATTGACCTACCTTTTGTTTTGGAGATAGTGTGGAAACAGGCCCTTCGGCCATCGAGTCCACACCAACCAGCGATCCCAGCACACTGACCCTAACCTGCGCACACAGTAGACAATAGGTGCAGGAGGAAGCCATTCGGCCCTTCGACCCAGCACCGCCATTCAATGTGATCATGGCTGATCATTCTCAATCAGTACCCCGTTCCTGCCTTCTCCCCATTACCCCCTGACTCCGCTATCCTTAAGAGCTCTACCTAGCACTCTCTTGAATGCTGACGAGGGGGGGAAATTTACATTTGTACCAAGTCAATTAACCTACAGACGTGTGCGTCTTTGGAGTGTGGGAGACGGAAACTGGAGCACCCGGAGAAAGCCTTGCGTGGGTTACGGGGAGAACGTTCAGACAAGCGCCCGCGGACCGACCGGATCGAACCCGGGCCTCGGGCGCTGTGAGGCAGCAACGTTACCGCTGCGCCACCGTACCGTACCGCCCCCTCTACTCCAGCGCTGGAGTTGTTGCACAGGCACTCTCTGGCCGGTTCCCTTCAGCGTTGCGGTTTGAGATGAAAATTAAGATGGAGTGTTAAAAACGGGTGAACTGCGTCCGCCCGCGTGTGGGCGGGTCTCGTGATGCCGGAGCGGAAAGCAAATGCGATGCTGCCCGAGAAGCGGTTTGGACACAGTTCCCTCTCTGGACTCTGTTGTGGCGGGCTCTGAAAATAAGATGATATTGTGCTTGCTGCGAGTATACTGTGTCCCTCTGAACAGTTGCTCTTTTGTGTGAAAGTTGGCTTCAAACCTCGGAGAGTCTGCCTTCATGTTTATTTATAAGCAACAGGAGCATCGACACGCATAGCAAAAAAAGAAATACCTTTATATATTAAAAAAAAAAAATCCGCTTCTCTTTGGGGAAAGTTACTTTGCAATTGTAATTTTTAAAAGGACGTGCAGCCTAACCTTTGTGTGTGTGTGTGTTTTTGCAGGTGTCAATATGGCTGGCAAGGGGTTTACTGTGATAAATGTATTTCGCATCCAGGCTGTGTCCATGGTACCTGCATCGAACCATGGCAATGTCTTTGTGAGACCAACTGGGGCGGTCAGCTCTGCAACAAAGGTAGGCCCAGCTCTCTGGATACGTTGAACACAGACGCACGGTGGCGCGGAGGTAGAGTTGCTGCCTTACAGCGAATGCAGCGCCGGAGACCCGGTGGGCCTCACTGTGGCACTGGAGGAGGCCCATGACAGAAATTATCAGGCAGAGATAGAGTAGACGGTCGAACATTTCCCCCAGAGAGGAAACGTTAAAGGACTAGAGGTTACAGGTTTAAGAAGACCAGAGGTTACAGGTTTAAGAAGACTAGAGGTTACAGGTTTAAGAAGACCAGAGGTTACAGGTTTAAGAAGACTAGAGGTTACAGGTTTAAGAAGACCAGAGGTTACAGGTTTAAGAAGACTAGAGGTTACAGGTTTAAGAAGACCAGAGGTTACAGGTTTAAGAAGACTAGAGGTTACAGGTTTAAGAAGACCAGAGGTTACAGGTTTAAGAAGACCAGAGGCCGTAGGTTTAACGTCAGAGGGGAAAGGTTTTAAAGGGGAATGTATGGGGCAGGTTTTAATGGTGGTGGCTGCTCAGTTTTAGTTTAGAAATGCAGTGTGGAAATGGGCCTTTCGGCCCCACTGAGTCGCTGCTGACCAGTGATCACCGTACACTACTACACACCATGGACAATTTACAGAAGGCAAACGACCTACAGACCCGCTCCGTCTCTGGAGTGTGGGAGGAAACCGGAGCACCCGGAGAAAACCCACGCGGGTCGCGGGTGAGAACGTGCAAACTCCGTACAGAGGGCACTGGAGGTCGGGGATTGAACCCGCTGTAAGGGCAGCAACTCTACCGCTGCGCCACCGTGCCGCCCCAAAGGGGGGGGGGGGGGGGGGGGGGGAGGAAGGGGGGGGGGGGGGGGGAGGAAGGGGGCGCGATAGTAGCATTTAAAGGCTTTTGGATAGGCGCATGGCTACGGAGGGATATGGGATCATGTGCAGCCAGAGGTGGCTAGTTTAATTTGCCATAGTGTTGGGCAGGGACACCTTGGGCCAAAGGGCCTGCTCTTGTGCTGTTCCATGTTTGTTCTGCATTTGACCGGGTCTGTTCTCTGTCCTGAATGTGCAGATTTGAACTACTGTGGAACACGGCAGCCTTGCCTAAACAGTGGAACCTGCAGCAACACTGGCCCGGACAAGTACACAGTGCACCTGTTCTGATGGCTACTCAGGGCTGAACTGCGAGATAGGTGAGCTACGCAAACTGCTGCTGCAGACTGAGTGTAGTCGGGGGGGGAGTGACCAGCTCTTACCTAGCTTCATAGAAACATAGGGTGGAGGCCATTTGGCCCTTGGACCCTGCACCGCCATTCATTGTGATCATGGCCGATCGTCCACAATCAGTAACCTGTGCCTGCCTTCTCCCCTTGATTCCGCTAGCCCCTAGAGCTCTATCTAACTCTCTTTTAAATCCATCCAGTGATTTGGCCTCCACTGCCCTCTGTGGCAGAGAATTCCACAGTATTTTTAGAATTTTTTTTTTAGATTTTAGAGACTCAGCGCGGAAACAGGCCCTTCGGCACACCGGGTCCGCGCCGCCCAGCGATCCCCGCACATTAACATTATCCTACCACACACTAGGGACAATTTTTTTACATTTGCCCAGCCAATTAACCTACATACCTGTACGTCTTTGGAGTGTGGGAGGAAACCGAAGATCTCGGGGAAAAAAACCCACGCAGGTCACGGGGAGAACGTGCAAACTCCGCACAGACAGCACCAGTGATCAGGATTGAGGCGGGGTCTCTGGCGCTGTGAGGCGGCAACTCTATCGCTGCGCCACCGTGCCATCCTTTGTGTCCCTGTTTATGAGAATGTATACATGGGGGGGTGTGGTTGCATTTTGTGGGGGGGGGGGAGGAGAGGAAGGTTCATTCTTAAAAGATTTTAAAATGTCCTGTGGGAAAACAAAAGGTAGGCGCAAGAAGCTGAGCGGGTCAGGAAGGAAGTGCAGACGCTGGTTTACCTCGAAGATGGACCCGAAAAGCTGGAGTGTCTCTGCGTGTCAGGCAGCAGCTCTGGAGAAAGGAGTAAGCAAAAGACCCAAAACGTCAACTATTCCTGAGATGCTGCCTGATCCGCTGAGTTACTCCAGCTATTTAGACAATAGGTGGAGGAGGAGGCTATTCGGCCCTTCGAGCCAGCACCGACCGCCATTTAATGTCAAGTCAAGTCAATTTTATTTGTATAGCACATTTAAAAACAACCCACGTTGACCAAAGTGCTGTACATCTGATTAGGAAAAAAAAGAAACAACTAATGTGAGCATGGCTGATCATTCTCAATCAGTACCCCGTTCCTGCCTTCTCCCCATAACCCCTGACTCTGCTATCTTTAAGAGCTCTATCTACTTGTGTCTATCTTGGGTGTAAATGCAGGAAAAATGTTCCCAATGTTGGGGGAGACCAGAACCAGGGGCCACACAGTCTAAGAATAAAGGGGGGGGGGGGGGGGTCCATTTAAAACTGAGGTGAGAAAAAACTTTTTCCACCCAGAGAGTTGTGAATTTGTGGAATTCTCTGCCACAGAAGGCGGTGGAGGCCAATCCACTTGATTTAAAATTTAAATCGCAAAAAACGACAAAATTTAAAAGAGAGTTAGATAGAGCTCTCGGGGCTAGCGGAATCAAGGGGTATGGGGAGAAGGCAGGCACGGGCTACTGATTGTGGATGTTCAGCCTTGATCACAGTGAATGGCGGTGCTGGCTCGTAGGGCCGAATGGCCTCCTCCTGCACCTATTGTCTGTTGTCACCTATTCCAGAGATGCTGCCCGTCCCGCTGAGTTACTCCAGCATTTTGTGTCTATCTTGGGTGTAAACCAGCACCTGCAGTTCCTTCCTGCACAAACTATGGCAAACATCTGAATGCTGAGCCTGTGGTTCAGAATGGGCCAGACACAGGAAGAGAATTAATCCCTGCTTAGAATTTGCCTTCGCTGTGCGAGGCTCGGTGCTCCCAAGTTCCAACCCCTGCCTTTCCTGGAGAATGCTTAAACAAACAAAAACCGTGTGAAAGGGGACTGGCTGGCCTGTTATTGATCAGCTTTTTAGGTCTGCTGTTCCCGGCGATTTTGTTACTGATTTTGTTTGTTGACCCGGCCAATCTTTCTGCTGTTGTGGTATTCGGGAGGTCACGGTGGCGCCGCGGTAGAGTTGCCGCCTTAACAGCGAATGCAGCGCCGGAGGCCCGGGTTCGATCCTGACCGCGGGCGCCGTCTGTACGGAGTTTGTACGTTCTCCCCGTTTCCTGCGTGGGTTTTCTCCGGGATCTTCAGTTTCCTCCCACACTCCAAAGACGTGCAGGCTTGTAGGTTAATTGGCTGGGCAAATGTAAAAATTGTCCCTAGTGTGTGTAGGATAGTGTTAGTGTGCGGGGATCGCTGGGCGGCGCGGACCCTGTGGGCCGAAAGGGCCTGTTTCCGCGCTTGTATCTCTAAGACTAAACTAAAATTGGGTTTCTAGGAAACCAAGCTGGATTTATAAGATGAACCCGTTTTGTGAAGGCAGTTTGATGTATTTGTTCCACAGTCGTAGAGCAATACAGCACAGAAAAAGGCCCTTTGGCCTAACAGGTCCATGCTGACAGTTGGTATACAGACCGTCCCATTAGGCCCCCAGCCCTCCACCCTCCTCCAGTCCATCTATCTGTCCACATGTGTTTTAAAAGTTGTAATTATATCCAAAAGATCTTAGGTTTTTTTTTTTTTAAAGGGAAGATCGACACAGAGCTGGAGGAACTCAGCAGGTCAGACAGCACCAGTTTTTCAGTTTAGCGATACAGCACGGAAACAGGCCCTTCGGCCCACTGAATCCGCACCGACCAGCGATCCCCGCACACTAACACTGTCCTACACACGCTGGGGTCAATTTGCAATTGTACCGAGCCAATTAACTTGCAGACCTGCACGTCTTTAGAGTGTGGGAGGAAACCAGAAGATCTCTGAGAAAAGCTACAAACAGACTCGGTACAGACAGCGCCGGTAGTTGGGATCGAACTGGGTGTCTGGCGCAGTGAGGTCTCGACTCTACTGCCACGCTGCCCGTTGGCCTTTGAATCGAGTTGAATTGTTTATTTGTGAGTTATAATGTCGCGCTGCTTGTGTTTTTCAGCTGAACATGCCTGTATCTCCGATCCCTGCCTGAACGGAGGAAGCTGTTCAGAAACCACAGTGGACTTCGAGTGTCTGTGTGCCCTCGGATGGAATGGTCCCACCTGCACTATCGGTGGGTGTCTTAGAAACTTTGAAAACAGGTGCAGGAGGAGGCCATTCGGCCCTTTGAGCCAGCACCGCCATTCAATGTGGTCATGGCTGATCATCCAAATTCAGTACCCCGTTCCTGCTTTCTCCCCGTATCCCTTGATTCCGTTAGCCCGAAGAGCTAAATCTAACTCTCTCTTGAAAACACCCAGTGAATTGGCCTCCACTGCCTTCTGCGGCAGATTCACAACTCTCTGGGTGGAAACCCGTGTGTTTTTCCTCATCTTGATGCTTCTTGCCTCCTTAGACACTGAATCGGGCAGGCAGCGGAAGCTTTCATGATGTAGAGTTTTACTTCAACGCGGTTATTTGCGCCAAAGTCGGATAGAAACGCGGGTTGTTTTTTTAAATTATCCGACTCCGTCTGAAGAAAGGTCTCGACCCACAGCGTCAACCTCTGACACCCGTACTAATGGAGAATCTTATCAATCAATCTTATCAATGAATGATCAGCTATGATCACATTGAATGGCGGTGCTGGCTCGAAGGGCCGAATGGCCTCCTGCACCTATTGTCTATTGTCTAATCTCCACCTTAAAAATCTCCATTGACTTGGCCTCCACAGCCTTCTGTGGCAAAGAATTCCACAGATTCACCGCCCTTTGACTAAATAAATTATTCCTCCATTTCCTTTCTAAAGGTACGTCCTTTTATTCTGAGGCTGTGCCCTCTGGTCCTGGACTCTCCCTAGTGGAAACATCCTCTCCACGTCCACTCTGCCTTTGGTATAAACCAGCATGTCCAGTTCTTTGTTTCTACTTTCTCTAGAATTTGCCGTTCTCTAACTTGTTTTAGAGTCATAGTGACACAGCGTGGAAACGGGCCCTTCGGCCCAACTCGCCCACACCGGCCAACAATGTCCCAGCTACACTAGTCCCACCTTGGTCCATATCCCTCCAAACCTGTCATATCCATGTACCTGTCTAACTGTTTCTTAAACGTTGGGTTAGTCCCAGCCTCGACTGCCTCCTCTGGCAGTTCGTTCCATACACCCACCACCCTTTGTGTGAGAAAGTTACCCCTCAGATTCCTATTGAATCTTTTCCCCTTCACCTTGAACCTATGTCCTGTGGTCCTCGATTCCCCCCACTCTGGGCAAGAGACTCTGTGCATCTACCTGATCTATTTGTTTTCTCTGTACAGATATAGATGACTGTGCTTCAAACCCCTGTGCCCACGGCGGGTCTTGCCAGGATAAGATTGACGGTTTTAAATGCATCTGCCCACAACAGTGGACGGGCAAAACGTGCCAGTTAGGTAATTGTCATTCTGGTGATGCTGGACTCATTGTAACCTCCTGTGATTTAATGCCTGATGTAAAGGCGACACGGTAGAGTTGCTGCCTCACAGTGCCGGGGACCCGGGTTCAATCCTGACCACTGGTGCTGTCGGTACGTTCTCCCCGTGACCGTGTGGGTTTCCTCCGGGTGCTCCGGTTTCCTCCCACACTCCAAAGATGTACGTGTGTGTGTGTGTGTGTGTGTGTTATTTGGCTTCTGTAGTGCTGGTGATGTGCGGGGATCGCTGGTCGGTGTGGACTCGGTGGGCCGAAGTGCCTGTTTCCACGCTGTATCTCTAAGCTAAAAACTAAACTGAATTTTATACCGGGTGGCGCAGCGGTAGAGTTGCTGCCTTACAGCGAATGCCGCGCCGGAGACTCGGGTTCGATCCCGACTACGGGCGCCGTCTGTACGTAGTTTGTACGTTCTCCCCGTGACCTGCATGGGTTTTCTCCGAGATCTTCGGTTTCCTCCCACACTCCAAAGACGTACAGGTATGTAGGCTAATTGGCTCTGTACAGATATAGATGACTGTGCTTCAAACCCCTGTGCCAAAACATTTGGCTGGGCAAATGTAAAAATTGTCCCTAATGTGTGTAGGATAGTGCTAGTGTGCGGGGATCGCTGGTGGGCGCGGACCCGGTGGGCCGAAGGGCCTGTTTCTGCGCTTTATCTCTCTAAATCTCTAAATTTGCTCCCAGACTATTGAAAAGTGCTCTCTCACTACTCGAAAATATTTTTTTTAATCTATTCACTCAGATTTGTTTTAGTATATGCCCTGAAAAGTGTAGGGTGGGAAAAGTTTGCTGTATTTGTTTCATAGGTCAAGAAGCAAAGAAACTGGCCCTTTGCCAATCTTGTCCATGCTGACGAAGTGGGTATACTGGGCTAGTGCGTGTAGGATCGCTGGTCGGCGCGGACTCGGTGGGTCGAAGGGCCTGTTTCCGCGCTATAAATCTCCAAAGTTTGAGGTCATAAGTGATAGGAGTAAAATTAGGCCATTCGGCCCATCAAGTCTACTCTGCCATTCAATCATGGCTGATCCATCTCTCCCTCCTAACCCCATTGTCCTGCGTTCTCCCCATAAACATCTGACACCCGTGCTAATCAAGAACTTGTCTATCTCTGCCTGAAAAATATCCACTGGCTTGGCCTCCACAGCCCTCTGTGGCAAAGAATTCCACGGAAATTTCCCCTCATCCCTTTCCTAAAGGAACGTCCTTTAATTCTGAGTCCTGGACTTCTGGGTCCTGGACTCTCCCACTGGTGGAAACATCCTCTCCACATCTAGTCTATCCAAGCCTTCCACTCTTCAGTGTGTTTCAGTGAGGTTCCCCCCTCATCCTTCAGAACTCCAATCTGCTTTCCCATCTTGGACCAAGAGGGGCTGTTATGATTCTCCTCCTTTATCGAAACGTATAAGATTATTAAGGGGTTGGACACGTTCGAGGCAGGAAACATGTTCCCAATGTTGGGGGAGTCCAGAACAAAGGGCCACAGTTTAAGAATAAGGGGTAGGCCATTTAGAACGGAGATGAGGCAAAACGTTTTCAGTCAGAGAGTGGTGAATCTGGAATTCTCTGCCTCAGAAGGCAGTGGAGGCCAATTCTCTGAATGCATTCAAGAGAGAGCTGGATAGAGCTCTTAAGGATAGCGGAGTCAGGGGGTATGGGGAGAAGGCAGGAACGGGGTACTGATTGAGAATGATCAGCCATGATCACATTGAATGGCAGTGCTGGCTCGAAGGGCCGAATGGCCGCCTCCTGCACCTATTGTCTATTGTCTCCCCCCCCCCGGATGAGATTGGGTGGGGGGGAAACCAAAAGCACCCAGATGGGAAGCCTGGGGTCGTTCCTGTGGGAACACCTTTCTCTCGTGTGAACTCCCTCAGGGCCAGGGGTCTTGCAGCTGGATTTAGAACGAGGATGATCTCATAAAGAATGGGCTGACCACATTCCACTTCCAATCCTTTAATCTGCCTGACTACAACAGAGGCAAGCAGCGTTGTCCCACCGGACCGTGGAGATGCCTGATTAACTCCTTTTTATTGTTTAATCCTGCTTTTCGTGCTGTTAATTAGTGGCTGGGCCCCATCAGTGGATCAGTCTGGGCGGCCCCTTCTGTCTTCGCGCAGGTAAATTGCATTTCCTTTAATGAATTCCGCTCTCCCTTTGATTGCCACTGAAGGGGAAAGTGGATCGGCTTGTTTACCCGTGAGCGAAAGTGCTCTTGATCCCGCGGGCTCAAAGGCAGTGGCTTTTATTCACGGGGGGCATTGCGTGCTCTCAGCAGGAACGTTTATTCTAGTTTGGAGATACGGTTTGGAAACGGGCCCTTCGGCCCATCGAGTCCGCGCCGGCCAGTGATTCCCCGTGCACTATCACTGTCCTGAACACACCAGGGCCCAATTTATATATTTTTTTACCTGTACACCGAGCCAATTCACCTACCGACAAACCTGCACGTCTACGGAGTGCAGGAAGAAACCGAAGATCTCGGAGAAAACCAGCGCGGGTCACGGGGAGAACGTACAAACTACGTACAGACGGCGCCCGGAGTCGGGATCGAACCCGAGTCTCCGGCGCGGCATTCGCTGTAAGGCAGCAACTCTACCCCTGCGCCGCCTTGCCGAAACGTGACTCGTTTCGAATAGACAATAGGTGCAGGAGGAGGCCATTCGGCCCGTCGAGCCATCACCGCCATTCAATGTGATCCTGGCTGATCATTCACAATCAGTACCCCGTTCCTGCCTTCTCCCCATATCCCCTGACTCCGCTATCTTTAAGAGCTCTATCTAAATGTGGGAACAGGAGGCAAGTGCCAGATACCTCTTTGATTGCACTATGTTTGTGTTCCTGCTCTGGCTACGAGAATCGACTTACATCTGTCCCCAGATTATTTTTTTTGTCTTGATTTTTGTTTTCTAAATTTGTTCCTCATCCCAGATGCCAACGAGTGTGAGGGAGAACCTTGCGTGAACGCTGATTCCTGCCGCAATCTCATCGGTGACTACTACTGCAACTGCATACCTGGGTGGTCGGGCAAAAACTGCGACTTAGGTTGGTATGATTTATTCAAGCGAGGGGCCAGGCTCTTTTTTAATTTAAGCATCGACTAGAGCGGCACGGTGGCGCAGCAGTAGAGTTGCTGCCTTACAGTGAATGCAGCGCTGGAGACTCGGGTTCGATCCCGACTACGGGTGCTGTCTGTACGGAGTTTGTACGTTCTCCCAGCGACCCGCGTGGGTTTTCTCTGAGATCTTCGGTTTCCTCCCACACTCCAAAGACGTGCAGGTTTGTAGGTTAATTGGCTGGGCAAATGTAAAAATTGTCCCTAGTGGGTGTAGGATAGTGTTAGTGTGCGGGGATCGCTGGGCGGCGCGGACCCGGAGGGCCGAAGGGCCTGTTTCAGTGCTGTATCTCTAAATCTAAACTCCAAACTGATCCCGCTGAGTTATTCCAGCACATTGTGCCGATCGTGAGTTCGAGGAGCAGAATTAGGCCATTCACCCCATCAAGTCTACTCCGCCATTCAGTCATGGCTGATCTATCTTCCCTCTTGACCCCATTCACCTGCCTTCTCCCCATCCCTCCCGACACCCGTACTAATGCGAGGATGAATTGCAAGGAGGGGGGGGGGGGGGTGGGGGAGGAAGAGGGCAGCAGACACGTTTCCAGAGGGAGTTTATCGGCACTTGTGAAAGTAATCAAACTGGGTCATGAATCGAGCACCTCTTGAATATAAGAATCGCGTCAAGCTTGAAACTTCAGTAACAGTCTGAGTCAATCATGCAAGTGGCGTTGAACAAAATCTCTGCATCGGGTAGAAAATATAATATCCTAGTTCACAAAATGCTGGAGTAACTCAGCAGGTCAGGCAGCATCTCAGGACAGAAGGAATGGGTGACGTTTTGGGTCGAGACCCTTCTTCCACATTTTGTGAAATAAATACCTTCGATTTGTACCAGCATCTGAAGTTATATTCTTGCATATCCTAGTTCAGACTTTGCTGGCTTTACCTTGCACTAAAGGTTATTCCCTTGGGTACCTACGCACTGTAACTGGATCGATTGTAATCATGTGTTGCCTTTCTGACTGGACCTTGTTCTGGACTCCCCCAACATTGGGAACATGTTTCCTGCCTCTGACGTGTCCAACCCCTTAATAATCTTGTATGTTTCGATAAGATCTCCTCTCGTCCTTCTAAATTCCAGTGTACACAAGCCTAGGTGAGGTAGACGGTAGCTCAGGACTGTTCCCCAGTTGGTGGATAGAATGGTTCAGTTGCCTGACAACATCTGGGGCTGGTCTATTCTTTAATAAATTGCTCATTTGTTATTTTTGGCCATCATTGTTCTGATTTTTGTGTTGCAGACATCGACGACTGTCACGAGCAGTGCCAAAATGGTGGAATTTGCAAGGTGCGTCTGGCTTTTGCTTGCAGTGTTTTAAAAATGAATTTGATCCGTTCTCCATGCAGATGGTGCGTCTGAACTCGTGTGAATCTGGCCAGAATCTCAGAGCTTGACAATATTGGGTGAGGTTCCGTGTAGCGGCTTACAAGTTTTACAAAACCAGGAACATAGTAAAGGTTGAGCACAGGAACTCGTGATGAGACTGGTCCTTGATAATGCTGCTGGCTTTGCCGAGGCAGCACGAGGTGTAGATGGAGGCAATGGAGGGGGAGGCCGGTTTGGTGAGGCCGGTTAGCCCAAGGAGGTCTGGGCTGGGCCCACGACTCCCTGCAATTTCTTGCACGTTGGTCTTGACACCACGGACATTATGGGCCGAAGGGCCAGTTCTCGTGCTGTGCCGTTTTATCTGTGGAATTCTCTGCCTCAGAAGGCAGTGGAGGCCAATTCTCTGAATGCATTCAAGAGAGCTGGATAGAGCTCTTAAGGATAGCGGAGTCAGGGGGTATGGGGAGAAGGCAGGAACGGGGGTACTGATTGAGAATGATCAGCCATGATCACATTGAATGGCGGTGCTGGCTTGAAGGGCTGAATGGCCTCCTCCTGCACCTATTGTCTATTTATGTGTTCTAAATCTGAATGTGCCAATTATTCGGCTTATCTGCTGAGCGATGATTTAGAGCAATGTATGTTTTTTAAATTAACGTGATCCCATCTGACTTTTTTCTTTTCTCTTCGCACCCCTGCCCTTTCAGGATTTGGTCAATGGCTACACTTGTGCGTGCTTGTCGGGCTTTGCAGGCTCCAACTGTGAGAAGGATGTCAATGAATGTGAAAGCAGCCCATGTCTCAATGGTGGTTACTGTCAAGATGAAGTCAATGGATTCCAGTGTCTCTGCCCCGCTGGTTTCTCTGGGAGCCTGTGTCAGGTGAGGGCTTGGGGCAGGGTCTTCTACAACCCCTTTCTGGGTCTCGTCGCAGCGCGGTTTGGAAACAGCTCCGTCCAAGACCGCTAGAAATCGCAGCGAATTGTGGACGCAGCCCAGACCGTCGCACAAACCAACCTCCCTTCCATCGAAGGTCGACCCAAAATGCTGGAGTAACTCAGAGGGGTCAGGCAGCATCTCGGGAGAGGGAAGGATTGGGTGACGTTTCGGGACGAGACCCTTCTCTTCCATCGACTCCATCCATCTACACCTCACGCTGCCTCGGCAAGGCCACCAGCCTAATCTTAAACCAGTCTCACCCCCGGCCACTCCCTCTTCTCCCCTCTCCCCTGTCAGGCAAGAGGTACAGAAGTGTGAAAACGCACACCTCCAGATTTGGCGATGGTTTCTTCCCCAGCTGTTATCAGGCAACTGAACCATCCTCTCACCAACTAGAGAGCGGTCCTGACCTCCCATCTACCTCATTGGAGATCCCTGGACTATCTTTAATCAGACTACACAACATCATCCTGTGCTAAACGTTATTCCTTTATCATGTATCTGTACACAGTGGACTGCTTGGTTGTAATCATGTCTAGATGGAGCTCTTAAGGATAGCGGAGTCAGGGGGTATGGGGAGAAGGCAGGAACGGGGTACTGATTGAGAATGATCAGCCATGATCACATTGAATGGCGGTGCTGGCTCAAAGGGCTGAATGGCCTCCTCCTGCACCTATTGTCTATCGTCTAATCTTTCCGCTGACTGGACCGCACACAACAGGATTGAATAGTGCCCGTAGTCGGGATGGAACCCGGGTCTCTGGCGCTGTGAGGCAGCAACTCTACCGCTGCGTCACTTTAAATCTTTAATATATTCACACCAAACCGTTCTGCAAAGTGGATCTTCAGGTCTGAAGGGTCCCGACTTGAAGCGTCACCTATCCATGTTCCCGTGTGATGCTGCCTGACCCGCTGAGTTACTCCAGCATCGTCTTCTTTTGATCTACTGCCCGCAGACCGTGGTCCGGATGGAACCCGGGTCCCTGGCGCTGTGAGGCAGCAACTCTACCGCTGCGCCACCGTGCCGCCTCGCGCATTGGCTTCCATCAGCGAAGGGTTAACAATGTCAAGAGGGGTTATGTGTCCCAGAAAGAACAATGAAACTCTTACTTGCAGCAGCACAACAGAATGTGTAAACACGGTACACACTGAACGATATTTATAAAAGGTGGCGCAGCGGTAGAGTTGCTGCCTTACAGCGCCGGAGACCCGGGTTCAATCCTGACTACGGGCGCCGTCTGTACGGAGTTTGTACGTTCTCCCCGTGACCTGCGTGGGTTTTCTCCGAGATCTTCGGTTTCCTCCCACACTCCAAAGACGTGCAGGTTTATAGGTTAATTGGCTCGGTGTAAGTGTAAATTGTCCCGTGTAGGAGAATGTAAATGTGCGGGGATCGCTGGTCGGTGCGGACTCGGTGGGCCGAAGGGAAGGGCCTGTTTCCGGGCTTTATCTCCTAACTAAACTAAATGGGAGCGGGGGGGGAAACGTGTGTGTATAAACGCGCTGATGCGAGTGATGGTGGTGACCGCGTGCGTGCCTGTATCCCGTCCCCGTCCCCGTCCCCCCCCCCCCCCCAGTCTGTAACTCTTCTCCACTCGTACACCCCACAGCTGGACGTTGATTACTGTGAGCCCAACCCGTGCTGGAACGGGGCGCAATGTTTCAATCTGGCCAGCAATTACTTCTGCAGCTGCCCAGAGGACTACGAAGGGAAGAATTGCTCCCATCTGAAAGACCACTGTCGGACGACGCCCTGTGAAGGTATTTCCCCGCTTGCTTGTTCAGCTGACTTCCGTCCTTGTCTTCAGTGCTTGGGGGAGGGAGGTGGCTGATGCAGAGAGACGGTGGGGGGGAAGAGAGATGTTTAAACAGTTGCTCTGGTAACGGTGTAGCTTACAGCCCTGCGGTATGAATATTGAAGACAGAGGCAATTGATGTACAAAGCACAGACGAGATGCTGGGGTAACTCAGCGGGACAGGCAGCAGCTCTGGGGACAAGGAATGGGTGACGTTGTGGGTCGAGACCCTTCTACGATGCTGGAGTAACTCAGCGGGACAGGCAGCATCTCGGGGGACAAGGAATGGGTGACGTTTCGGGTCGAGACCCTTCTACGATGCTGGAGTATCTCGGTGGGTCAGGCAGCATCTCGGGGGCGAAGGAATGGGTGACGTTTCGGGTCGAGACCCTTCAGACTGAGAGTCAGGGGAGAGGGTAACGAGAGATTATAGACAGTGATGTAGAAAGTGAGAGATAGATTTAAAGATATGCAACAAAAAAGAACTATGATGAAAGGAGCAAGCCATTGTTCGCTGTGTGCTGGTGAGGACAAGTACAGAGAATGTCTGTAGAAGGGTCTCGACCCGAAACATTGCCTACTACTTTTCTCCAGAGATGCTGCCTGACCTGCTGAGTTGCTCCAGCATTTTGTCTATCTTTGGTTTAAATCAGCATCTGTAGTTCCTTCCTACACATTTCAGCATGAATATTGACTTTAACTTCAATTAACCCTAGCTTTCTCGCCCCCTCCCCATCCTAGTTCTCCGACCAGTCTGACTGTCCCCCCTGATTAAATTGTGTCTCGGTGTGCCCGAGCTACCAATGAGCTATTTCGACATTCTTTTTGAGCTTTGTCCCCTTTGATCTCTCATTTTCACACCTTACCCTTCCATCAGCCATGATCACATTGAATGGCGGTGCTGGCTCGAAGGGCCGAATGGCCTCCTCCTGCACCTATTGTCTATTGTGTGTCTCCCTCTCCCCTGACTCGGTCTGAAGGAGGGTCTCGAACCGAAACGTCACCATTCCTTCTCCCCAGAGATGCTGCCTGTCCCGCTCAGTTACTCCAGCGTCTTGAGTCTGTGCTTTTAATATTGATTGCTTCCCCTGTGTCCTTTGATTCTGCGTAACACATCGCGCATTGCCTCTCAGCCTGGGCCTGGAAACCAGAAAAAACAATCCATATTCTTTGAATTGGGGCCGTTTTCAGGATGCAGTGGGACTCTTGAATTTCCATTTCCTCAGAAAAGACATTTATTTTCAACAGTCGACCATTAACTGGCTGTGTGTGTGTGTGTTCTACATAATTGTTCAATGGCTTCTGCAGTGCGTTTAGAGTGGGTGTGAGGTTCTAGGTTGGACCTACCACAGTGCTGTAGTAGTTTGGAAGCCTGACGGTGAGACGTTTCACCACTTTAGAGGGAAACGTATTCACTAATTGTTTATACTTGCAGGGAAATGCAGTCATATACAACATGGCGATATATACATGTGTAGGAATGAGCTGCAGATGCTGGTTTAAACCGAAGAGAGGCACAAAAAGAAGGGGGGTAACTCAGCGGGTCAGGCAGCATCTCTGGGGAGAAGGAATGGGAGACGTTTCGGGTCGAGAACCGTCTTCAGTTTGTGTCCATCTTCGGTTTAAACCGGCATCTGCAGATCCTGCCGGCACTTTACGTCGAATTGAATAAGTTTATTGGCCAAGTATGTACACACACAAGGAATGTGCTCCGCTCACAAGTAACAACGCGAACATACAGTAAACAATTGAGAATAATGCATAAAACATTAAGAAAAAAACACTAGATTAAACATGTGAATGAAATAAAATACCAGAGCAAAAGGAGGCTTTCAGAGTCAATAGACTCTAGTCTCTAGATTGAGGGGAGATCTTATAGAAACTTACAAAATTCTTAAGGGGTTGGACAGGCAAGATGCAGGAAGATTGTTCCCGATGTTGGGGAAGTCCAGAACAAGGGGTCACAGTTTAAGGATAAGGGGGAAGTCTTTTAGGACCGAGATGAGAAAGTTTTTTTTCACACAGAGCGTGGTGAATCTGTGGAATTCTCTGCCACAGAAGGTAGTTGAGGCCAGTTCATTGGCTATATTTAAGAGGGAATTAGATGTGGCCCTTGTGGCTAAAGGGATCAGGGGGTATGGAGAGAAGGCAGGTACGGGATACTGAGTTGGATGATCAGCCATGATCATATTGAATGGCGGTGCAGGCTCGAAGGGCCGAATGGCCTACTTCTGCACCTATTTTCTATGTTTCTAGTCTCTAGTCTAATTGGGATTCTCTGCCTCAGAAGGCAGTGGAGGCCAATTCTCTGAATGCATTCAAGAGAGAGCTAGATAGAGCTCTTAAGGATAGCGGAGTCAGGGGGTATGGGGAGAAGGCAGGAATGGGGTACTGATTGAGAATGATCTGCCATGATCACGTTGAATGGCGGTGCTGGCTCGAAGGGCCGAATGGCCTCCTCCTGCACCTATTGTCTCTAGTCTGCAGTCTCAGGAGGAGGCCATTCGAGCCAGCACCGCCATTCAATGTGATCATGGCTGATCATTCTCAATCAGTACCCCGTGCCTGCCTTCTCCCCAAACAACAGCCAATAGTCCATTGACGTTGGAGTGCGCGGTCCGTTCATAAATGGTTTTGTGTTGTTCCTCCTCCTCCTCAGTGATTGACAGCTGCACGGTGGCTGTGGCCTCCAACAGCACGCCCGACGGCATCCGCTACATCTCCTCCAACGTGTGTGGGCCCCACGGCAAGTGCAGGAGCCAGGCGGGTGGGAGGTTCACCTGCGACTGCAGCCCGGGCTTCACCGGCACCTACTGTCACCAAAGTAAGAACCGCCCGCCTGCCTGCACGCCAAGCCATGCGCGCCTCCGCCCCCTCCTTGCGTCCCACCGCACCTCCCTCCGGGCCTACTCCCCGCCCGCCCCGTTCCCTCCCTCCGCCCCCCTGCTCTGTGACCCTCCATCTACCCTCCCCTGGCATTCTGTGTGACCCTCCTACACTCCCCTCCCCTCCCCTCGTTCTGCAACCTTCCCTCCCTCCCCCCCCCCCAACCTGTGACTCCTACACCCCCCTCCCCTCCCCTCGTTCTGCAACCTTCTCTCCCTCCATCCCCCCCGCTCTGTGTCCCTCCTAGCAAAGAGAGTGTTGGAAGCCAGAGGGGTTGTGCGTGTTGGGTGTAAATGCTTTTTGTTTCTTGGTGCAGATATTAATGATTGTGAAAGTGATCCGTGTAAAAACGGTGGGACTTGCATTGATGGTGTCAACTTCTACCAGTGTATCTGCCGTGAGGGATGGGAAGGTGTTCTGTGTCAGTTTGGTAAGTCGTGAACTCGCCCAAAGATGTTTTGGTTTGGTTTCGGGATCCAGGCGGCCGATCTCTGCCTCATCGGGATCTCTCTGTCCGATCGGCGGGTTGAGTTTGCCCCATGCGGTCGGGGCTCTAGATGTGATTAGTATGACTTGGAATCATTGGCAACACCTTTGCTTAACTTGGCTGCTTAAGTTAACTTAACTTAACTAGCTCTGGGGGCTAGTGGAATCGGGGGACATGGGGAGAAGTTGGGCACAAGTTACTGATTGTGGATGATCACAATGAATGACGTTGCAGGCTCAAAGGGCCGAATGGCCTCCTGCACCTATTTCTCTGTTTCTCTCGTGCTTGGCATGAACATTGTGGGCCGAAGGGCCTGTTAGTGTTCTGTTGTGTTGTGTGATTGTTTTTAGAAGGGAACGCCAAGGTTTTATAGGACGCAGCGGTAGAGTTGCTGCCTTACAGCACCAGAGACACGGGTTCGATCCCGACTACGGGTGCTGTCTGCGCGGAGTTTGTACGTTCTCCCTGTGACCTCGTGGGTTTTCTCCGGGTGCTCCGGTTCCTTCCCACAGTACAAAGGCATGCAGGTTTGTAGGTTAATTGGCTTCTGAACGTTGTAGATTGTCCCTAGTGTGGGTAGGACAGTGTTAATGTGCGGGGTGATCGCTGGTCAGCACGGACTCGATGGGCCGAAGGGTCTGTTTCTGCGTTTTTATCTCTAAAGTTTGGGAGCTTGAAGCTCGGCTGCCAGTGTTTTTAGCTCAGAGATAACAGCACGGAAACTGGCCCTTCGGCCCACCGAGTCCGCACCGACCAGCGATCCCCGCACTTTAACACGTGATAAGGACAATTTACACTTCTACCGAGCCAATTAACCAACAAACCTGTGCGTCTTTGGAGTGTGGGAGGAAACCGAAGATCTCGGAGAAAACCCATGGGGAGAACGTACAAACTCCGTGCAGGCAGCGCCCGTAGTCGGGATCGAACCCGGGTCTCTGGCGCTGTGAGGCAGCAACTCTACCGCTGAGCTGCTGAAGCAGTTACACACAGTCAGGGTTATTCTGCAGCAGGGTGGGGATGGTGGCTGGAGCGGGTTGTCGATGGGCAGGGGCATGTGTTCAGGGTGAAGTATTTAATGCTTGGCGTGTAACACTGATATCTGGTGGCCCGGTGCAGAGGGGTACAGCTGTCGAGTTACTTTTCCCTTTCCCGCTGTGCAGATATCAATGACTGCAGTATAAACCCGTGCCAGAATGGGGGCAAGTGCCAGGATCTGGTCAACGACTTCTACTGCGAATGCCAGAATGACTGGAAAGGAAAAACCTGCCATTCACGTGAGCGCTTGGTTCAGTTTCAAATCTAGTTTAGAGCTACTGCATGGAAACTGTTTACGCTAAGAAACGGACACAAAATGGTGGAGTAACTCAGCGGGACGGGCACCATCTGTGGACAGGAGGAACGGGTGACGTTTCTGGCTGAGACCCGTCCCCGGACTCGACCCGAAACGTCACCCATTCCTTCTCTCCAGAGATGCTGCTCGTCCCGCTGGGTTAACCATATAACCATATAACAACTACAGCATGGAAACAGGCCTGTCCGGCCCTTCCAGTCCACGCCGACCACTCTCCCTGACCTAGTCTCATCTACCTGCACTCAGACCATAACCCTCTAATCCCCTCTTATCCATATACCTATCCAATTTACTCTTAAATAATAAAATCGAGCCAGCCTCCACCACTTCCACCGGAAGCCCATTCCATACAGCCACCACCCTCTGAGTAAAGAAGTTACCCCTCATGTTACCCCTAAACTTTTGTCCCTCAATTCTGAAGCTATGTCCCCTTGTTGGAATCTTCCCCACTCTCAAAGGGAAGAGCCTACCCACGTCAACTCTGTCCGTCCCTCTCAAAATTTAAAAAACCTCTATCAAGTCCCCCCTCAACCTTCTATGCTCCAAAGAATAAAGACCCAACCTGTTCAACCTCTCTCTGTAGCTTAAGTGCTGAAACCCAGGCAACATTCTAGTAAATCTCCTCTGTACCCTCTCCATTTTGTCGACATCCTTCCTATAATTACTCCAGCATTTTGTGTCTGTCTTCGATTTAAACCAGCATCTGCAGTTCCTTCCTACACATTTTTACCTGTCTAGTTCTAATCCACTTCCTCTACACAGGGAGGGGGGGGGGGGGGGGGGATTTGAGGGAACGCTTGGAGATGCAACAGGGAAGCAGGCCCTTCGGCCCACCAAGTCCGTGCCGACCTGCGATCACCCGTTCACTTTACTTGTAGTTTATTGTCAGTACTGAGGTACAGAGAAGCCTTTTGTTGTGCACTATCCAGTCAGTGGAAAGTCTCTACATGCTTGAAGTCATTATACCACTTTCTCATCCACTCCCTTACACTGTGGGACAGTTTTGTTTGGAGATACACCATGGAAATGGGCCCTTCGTCCCACTGAGACTGCAGTGACCATTGATCGCACTAGTATTGTTATCCCACTTTCTCATTCATTCCCTGCACACTAGGGGCACTTTTACAGAGGCCCAATTAACCAACAAGCCTTGGGCGTGTGGGAGGAAACCAGAGCACCCGGAGTAAACCCAGGCAGGTCACGGGGGGAACGTACAAACTCCACGCAGTTCAGCGATACAGCGTGGGGAAAAAAGGCCCTTCGGCGCGCCGACCAGCGATCCCCGCACGCTAGCACTATCCTACACACGCTAGGGACAATTTACAAACCTGCGCGCCTTTGGAGTGTGGGAGGAAACCGGAGCGCCCGGAGGAAACCCACGCAGGTCACAGGGAGAACGTACAGACAAGTCGGGATGGAACCTGGGACTCTGGCGCTGTGAGGCAGCGATCTACCGCCGCGCGGCCCCTTTGGTTCGGGAGATGCTGCCCGAGGTCGGGATGGAACCCGGGACTCTGGCTCCGCGAGGGAGCGGCTCGACCTGCTGTGCCTCTGTGTTGATTTTCGCCGTTTAGTTCTGCTGCAATGTTGTGTGTGCGCGCTCGAGCAACGGTAAGCTTTGTGCCGGCCGTTTCTGAACGTTGTTGTTGTTGTTGTTGTTTCTGCAGGGGACAGTCAGTGCGACGAGGCCACGTGCAACAATGGCGGCACGTGCTACGACGAGGGGGACACGTTCAAGTGCATGTGCCCCCTGGGATGGGACGGAGCCACCTGCAACATCGGTAGGTGCCGGCGCCGTTAACCTTCCCGCGCCTCGCGGCACCTCGTTCAAACGTACACAGGCCTGGATAGAGTGGATGTGGAGAGGATGTTTCCACTGGTGGGAGAGTCTAGGACTAGAGGGCACAGCCTCAGAATCAAAGGACGTTCCTTTAGGAAGGAGATGAGGAGGAATTTCTTCAGTCAGAGGGTGGTGAATCTGTGGGATTCGTTGCCACAGATGGCTGTGGAGGCCAAAAGTCAGTGGATATTTTTAGGGCAGAGATAGATAGATTCTTGATCAGTACGGGTGTCCGGAGTTATGGGGAGAAGGCAGGAGAATGGGGTGAAGGAGGGAGAGATAGATCAGCCATGATTGAATGGCGGTGAATAGACTCGATGGGCCGAATGGCCTAATTCTACTGAAGAAGAGTCTGAAGAAGGGTCTCGACCCGAAACGTCGCCCATTCCTTCTCTCCTGAGATGCTGCCTGACCTGCTGAGTTACTCCAGCATTTTGTGAATAAATAATTCTACTCCTATCTCTTATGATCCAATGGCGCGAATCTCAAGCTGTTAACAGTTGTGGGGGAGAAGCCAGGAAAATGAATGGGGCTTAGCGGGAAAGATGGATCAACCGTGATCGGATGGCAGAGCAGACTAGATGGGCTGAATGGCCTAATTCTGCTCCTATGTCCTAATAGTTTAGTTTAGATGTACAGCCTCGGAAATGGACCCTTCGGCCCACCGAGTCCGCGGCGACCAGTGATCCCTGCAAACCAATGCTATCCTACACACACTGGGGACAGTTTACAATTTTACCAAAGCCAGTTAACCTCCCAACCCGTGGGTCTTTGGGCTGTTGACCCCGGGAAAAAGAACTCGCGCAGGTCACGGGGAGAACGTACAGACTCGGTACGGGCAAGCGCCCGTAGTCGGGATTGAACCCGGGTCTCCGGCGCTGCCAGGCAGTGACTCTAACGCTGCGCCCACCCCTGATCTTATGGTAGTTTTGATTCTCTCCTCTCCCCCGGGTCCCACAGCTCGCAACAGCACCTGCTTGCCCAACCCTTGTGAGAACGGTGGAACCTGTGTGGTGAATGGAGACTCCTACACCTGTGTCTGCAAAGAAGGCTGGGAAGGAATCACCTGCTCTCAGAGTGAGTACTTGCATTTCATATCTGAGCCAGGAAAAGATAGGGCCGAGGGGGGGGGCTCGGGGGATGAAACGTTATCGAGGTGCTTGGCAATGCACTGGCTTGGCGCAACGGATTAGATTTTAGCAATGCAGTGCGCTTTATGCGTAGGGAAAAACTGCAGACGCTGGTTCAAATCGAAGGCAGACACGAAATGCTGGAGTAACTCAGCGGGTCAGGCAGCATCTCTGGAGAGAAGGAATGGGTGACGTTTCTGGTCGAGACGTTTCTTCATCAGTCCGAAGAAGGGTTTCGACCCGAAACGTCACCCATTCCTTTTCTCCAGAGATGCTGCCTGACCCGCTGAGTTACTCCAGAATAAATACCAGCTTTTTGTCTGTCTTTGTGTTTTACGCAGAGTTTTGCTCTGTGACCCGGTGAATCTGGCCATCCATTGTTTATAATCGAAGGTGGACACAAAATGCTGGAGTAACTCAGCGGGGTCAGGCAGCCTCTCTGGAGAGAAGGAATGGGAGACGTTTCAGGTCGAGACCCCTTAGATTCGAAGAAGAGTCTCGACCCGAAGACGTCACCCAGCCAGCAATGGACCATTGTGGGCTCCACCTTTCCTTGGTCATCATTGCTGACTGATTTGGTGTGAACCTTTTCATACCTTTAGTTTCCCTCCCCCCTGACTCTCAGTCTGAGGAAGGGTTTTGACCCGAAACGTCGCCCATTCCTTCTCTCCAGAGATGCTGCCTGTCCCGCTGAGTTACTCCAGCATTTTGTGTCTAGATCACAGTCTAACCGGTCTTGCCATGAACTGTGGTTCCACCGATGCATTCACGGTCTGCCAATGCCTCTGTTTCCATCAAAATAACTTGACCTTTTATGCTCTTGCTGGATGTCAATTAAATCCCCAAAATAAAGCCGTTCCCCATTTTTGTTTTGTTCTGCATCTCTTTTTTTTGTGTTAAGGATGTGATCAGAACTAACTACTGCTAAATTGAGTGTTCTGTTGTTGAACATGGATGACTGCATTGGTGCTGGGCTTCATTTAGATTGGGGTCGGTCCATTCCTTTCCACACTTACTGCAAACTCCACAAAGGCAGCATCCGAGGTCAGGATCGAACCTGGGTCTCGGACGCTGCGAGGCAGCAGCTCTACCTGCTGCGCCGCTTTGTGTCGTCCCAACTTATTCACACACCCCCATCTGCTCCTCATATCCTCTCCCCATGAGCAGTTAATCTCGCATGCCTTTAGTTCAGTTTAGCGATACAGCGCAGAAACAGGCCCTTCGGCCCACCGAGTCCGTGCCGACCAGCACACTCACACTATCCTACAAACACTGGGAACAATTTACATTTGTACCAAGCCAATTAACCTACAAACCTGCACGTCTTTGGAGCGTGGGAGGAGACCGAAGCACTCGGGGGGGGGGGGGGGGGGGGAACACAAGGGGAGAACGTACGAACTCCGTACAGACAGCGCCTGTAGTCCAGATTGAACCCCGGGTCTCTGGCGCTGAGAGGCAGTAGCTCTACCGCTGGGCTGCCCTTCAGGATTGGTTTAAGTTAGTGCGCAGTTGCTTGCTATTTACAGAATTCCCAAATGGCCATTTTCCTTTGTGCAGCTGTCAGCTTGCATGTACAGCAGCCCGGCCACACAAACATTCAGAAGACTGGGAACGGTTTTTAAATTTAAAAAAAGGACCAGTCCAGCTCTCAACAGGTGGTGCTAATCATTCCCCCAGCAACTTATGGCTCAATATCAATGGAGGACGGCACGGTGGCACAGCGGTAGAGTTGCTGCCTCACAGCGCCGGAGACCCGGGTTCGATCCTGACTACGGGCGCTGTCTGTACGGAGTTTGTACGTTCTCCCCGCGACCTGCGTGGGTTTGCTCCAAATGCTTCGGTCTCCCCCCACGCTCCAAAGACGTACAGGTGTGTCAGTTAATTGGCTTGGTGTATGTGTAATTTGTCCCGAGTGTGTGTAGGATAGTGTTAATGTGCGGGGATCGCTGGTCGGTGTGGACTCATTGGGCCACAGGGCATGTTTCCGCGCTGTGTCTCTACACTAAACCAAACCATGTTGTTTCTGAGTGCCGACGATTTAGATTTTCTTCTGTTTTATATTTCTGCTGCCAGGCAAAATAAGTATTTTGGACACAAAGTGCTGGGGTAGCTCAGCGGGACAGGCAGCATCTTTGGAGAGAAGGAATGGGTGACGTCTCGGGTCGAAACATCTGAAGAAGGGTCGCCCATTCCCTCTCTCCAGAGATGCTGCCTGTCCCGCTGATTCGCTCCAGCTTTCTGCGTGTCTTATCTTCGGTTTGAGCCAGCGTCCTTTCTTACACGAAACCAGTGCTTTAACTGCGCGCGACACTGCCAGGGTTGCTTTTTATTGCCTGGTTCGAGACCAGTGACTGGAGGGAGAGGCAGATTCGCGCTAAATGAAGGCAGATGTGCTCGGGTTCCCAATGTTCTTGGCTGGCCGGTGAAATGTCTGCTTCTACTCCTTCCGGTTGCAAACTTTACAAGGGCTCCCTCCCTCATGAGCACATCTGTCAAGGAGTGTTTAGCAGAGTCCACGGTGAAAACCTGGAATCCATTCAGAAGGGTAACAACCTATTTGACAAGCATTAAATGACTTCCTACTCTTTAATCAGGGGCCTATTAACAAGTCACCACCTTAGGCACTGGAACGATGCAAGTATGATGTTCGGCAAAAAGTCTCTGACTGATATTAAAATATCTTAATATTTCTTCCCCCCCCCCCCCCCCCCTCCTCTTCTAGACACAAATGACTGCAATCCACACCCATGGTGAGTGAAATCCTATTTAAACCGTGTTTGAGTTTTTGTGCATGTGTGGCATTTGTCCATAAGTGATAGGAGCAGAATTAGGCCATTCGGCCCATCGAGTCCACTCCGTCATTCAATCATGTCTGATCTATCCCTCCCCCCTCAACCCCATTTTCCTGCCCTCTCCCCATAACCTCTGATACCCGTACTAATCAAGAATCTATCTATCTCTGCCTGAAAAATATCCAATGACTTGGCCTCCACAGCCTTCTGTGGCAAAGAATTCCACAGAAATTTCTCCTCATCCCTTTCCCAAAGGAACGTCCTTTAATTCTGAATCTATCTATCTCTGCCTCGAAATTATCCACTGATGTGACTTGCCCTCCACATCCTTCTGTGGCAAAGAGCAACGCCCTCTGACTAAAGAAATCCCTCCTCGTCTCCTTCCTCAATGAATGTCCTTTAATTCTGCAGCTGTGCCCTCTAGACTCGTTCACTAGTGGAAACATCCTCTCCTCATCCACTCTATCCAATCCCCTCCCCACGTTTCGATGTGGTTTCCCCCCCCCCCCCCCATCCTTCTAAACTCCAGCGAGTGGAGGCCCAGTGTCGTCAAACGATCATCACGCGTTAACCCGTGTTTGGGCTCTGTACGTCTTAACGCGCGTTTTGCCTCCATCGATAGTTACAACAGTGGAACGTGCGTGGACGGCGAGAACTGGTATCGGTGTGAATGTGCTCCTGGCTTTGCCGGGCCAGATTGCCGTATAAGTGAGTACTGAGCATCAACGTTGCTCCTTCAGTGTTTTCTTAATGACTAACTCCTGCTGAACCATTGCCCTCGACCGAGACAGTGAGAGTCCCCATCGACTTTAGATTCCCCGTACACCGATCAGCCAAGACATTATGACCACTGACAGGCGAAGTGAGTAACATTGATTGTCTTGTTACAATGGCACCTGCCAAGGGGTGGGATATACTCGGTAGCAAATGAACGGTCGGTTCTTGAAGTTGATGTGTTGGATGCAGGAGAAATGGGCAGGGAGTGAGCGATTTTGACAAGGGCCAAATTGTTATGGCCAGACGACTGGGTCAGAGCATCTGAGTTTCAGCGCTGTATCTCTAAACTAAACTATATTAACTCAGACCTGAATGGCTGATCTCTTACTCTGTGTCTAGACACCCCTGGACAAAGCAAATATCTCTGCATTTACCCTGTCAAGGGTTCCGTACGTTTCACCGCGACCTGTCCTTGTTCTCGACGCCAGAGTCGGTCTAATCTCTCCTGGGGACAATTGCCCCTCAACCCTTGCCCCTGGCCATCCCACCCCCACCCCGATCCCGGGAATCAAACGGTTGAAGCTTTTGTGCAGGTCTTTCTCGGTCACCCCTGTGACCTTGGGTGGTGCGGCCCGACTCGCATACAATACCCCAGGTGTGATTACACAAGGCACTGCTGTAATAGTTACAATGAAATGTCTTGCTCTTCAACTCCACCGCCTGCCGCGATGAAGGCCAACGTGCCTGCCTAATGGTTTCCTGTCACTGCACATTAACTGTGCAAGGACACCAGGCTGAACTCCAACACCTTTCAATCTCTCACGGGCGGCACGGTGGCGCAGCGGTACGGTTGCTGCCAAACGTACTAGAGGAGCAAGGTAGACCATTCGACCCTAAAAACCGTAGTACGTCACGACGCCATTTTAGTGGCCAGAAACTTGCAGAAACATTTTAAAAGAAAAATAACAAAAGCCTGTGAATTGATAGATGAGATATATTCTGCATTTTAATGGTATCATCACACATACTATTCCCCCCCCCCAAAACACTGATTACACTGCGAGAGGCGTAGCGAACGGCGGGTTTTGCTTACTAAAATGGCGGCAGTCACGCTCCTTTGCGTACTACACTTCAGTATAGGCGATTTCAACGGAGTGGTCCATCTTGTTCCTCTAGTATCTTTGGTTGCTGCCTTGCAGCGCCAGAGGCCCGGGTTCGATCCTGTCCACGGGTGCTGTCTGTACGGAGTTTGTATGTTCTCCCCGTGACCACGTGGGTTTTCTCTGGGTGCTCCGGTTTCCTCCCACGCTCTAAAGACGTTCAGGTTTGTAAGTTAGATGGCTTGGTATAATTGTAAATTGGTCCTAGTGTGTGTAGGATGTAGAATTTGGATACAGTAGAAATAGTGTGAACGGGAGATTGATGGGCAGCGTGGACTCCGTAATCTCTGCTCATTAAGTGGACGACCTCGTATTTTTCCACCTGGAGGTAGTTTGAATGGATGTACTTCCCCCAGGGAAAACATCAAGGGTTTTCTCTTCTCCCACCCCCCCCCCCTCCTGTGTCGGGAAGATTTTCTTATCACGTCTGCAAGTTTATTTATTGTTCTTAGCTTGGGAATGCATTTGGGTCATTAAGTCTTTTTGTTTAGATCTCGCAGGGGGGAACATTTGTTATAAGTGTTAATTTAGATCAAGTTTAAAGATAAGTCCCCTTCCAGAAATGCTGCCTGATTTCTTGGGATTAAAGTGAAAGTTTCGACCACAATGAGATTTTAAAACTTTTTTTTAAAAAAACAATATGGCAATGCTTAAAAGTGTTAAGCAGCAGATTTTCAAGGAAGTTTGTTAAACTGGGGCCTTAATTTAGTTTCTCTTCACAATGCTGCCTAATTTGAGCATTTTGTGTGTTTAAAGCTCTGAGGGGCAGGGTTTAAAGACGTGCAGGGCAGGTTTTAAAGGCGTGCAGGGCAGGTTTTAAAGACGTGCAGGGCAGGTTTTAAGGCCTGGGTGCCTGGAACGCGGTGCCAGGGGTGGTGGTGGAGGCATACGATAGTGGCATTTAAGAGGCTTTTGGTTAGGCTCATAGATGTGGAGGGATACGGATTATGCATAAACAAAGAACTGCAGGTGCTGGTTAGGGAAAAATAACTGCAGATGCTGGTTTAAATCGAAGGTAGACACAAAATGCTGGAGTAACTCAGCGGGTCAGAGAGTTGTGAATCTGTGGAATTCTCTGCCTCAGAAGGCAGTGGAGGCCAATTCTCTGAATGCATTCAAGAGAGAGCTGGATAGAGCTCTTAAGGATAGCGGAGTCAGGGGGTATGGGGAGAAGGCAGGAACGGGGTACTGATTGAGAATGATCAGCCATGATCACATTGAATGGTGGTGCTGGCTCGAAGGGCCGAATGGCCTCCTGCACCTATTGTCTATTGTCGGGCAGCATCTCGGGAGAGGAGGAGTAGGTGGAGTTTCGGGTCGAGACCCTTCAGACTGATCTTCCTTCAATATTCGTACCTCGGGGATTATAAACTGTATCTCCACATAACTACCTCATTGCTTGCACGATAGTGTTGTGTTTGAGTGCCTTTTTAATAGTAGTGAAACAATTGTGTTTCAGACATCAATGAGTGCCAGTCGTCGCCTTGTGCCTATGGAGCCACCTGTGTGGATGAAATCAATGGCTTCCGATGTATTTGCCCACCTGGTCAAAGTGGCTTCAGGTGTCAAGAAGGTAAACCACCATGTCTGTAAAACAATGTAATCAATTGAATGCTTCATAACAAGGGGTGGGGCTGGGGGTGTGGGATCTGGTTGAAGTGTTTAAGTTGCGTTAGTCAAGCCAATTTCTCCTGGGAGATGGAACAATGAGTCGAAGGTGGTCAAGTTGGTTATGACAGGAAGTGTCTGCATACAAAGGCTACTGATTGAGTTGAGTTGTTTCTTCACGGCCCCCTCCTAGAGTCCTTTTTGATCAGAGGGGGGGAGGGAGGGGGAGGGGGTGGGGAGGGAGGGGGAGGGGGTGGGGAAAGGAGCATTTTGATCCAAGATCCAAAGTCATTAAGGAAATTTAACACTAAAAACTTTGAATATTGAAGAACCAAGGCAAGTAGATGTGGTGAAGATTAGTGTAGCGAGGGACTAATCTTCCCCATGTCTACAATACAATATTAGATAGAGCTCTTAAGGATAGCGGAGTCAGGGGGTACGGGGAAAAGGCAGGAACGGGGTACTGATTGAGAATGATCAGCCATGATCACATTGAATGGCGGTGCTGGCTCGAAGGGCCGAATGGCCTCCACCTGCACCTATTGTCTATTGTATTGTAGATGTGGTGAAGTTCAGTGTAGTGAGGAATGGCAGATGGACACAAAGTTGGAGTAACTCAGAGGGTCAGGCAGCATCTCTGGAGAGAAGGAATAGGTGACATTTTGGGTCGAGCCCCTTCAGACTGAGAGTCAGGGGAGAGGGAGACTCGGGTATAAGGAAGTGCAAGGTGTGAAAACGAGACATCAAAAGAGATGTGGTTCAAGGAAAATGTTGAGTAGATCATTGTTAGCTGGGAGCAGATGATGACAAAGCAAACGGATAAAATGGAATCAGTGGGACAGTCAGACTGGTCGGGGAAATGGGAAGGGAGTGGGATGGAGAGAGAGGGGGAGGGGTGGAGAGAGGGGGGTTGGGGGGGAGAGAGGGAGGGGGAGGGATGGAGATGGAGATGGAGGGATGGAGAGGGAGGGATGGAGAGAGGGGATGGAGAGAGGGGGGAGATGGAGAGAGGGAGAGCAAGGGGTTACTTGAAGTTGGAGAAGTCAATGTTCATACCGCTGTGGTGTAAGCTACCCAAGCAAAATAAGAGGGGGAGGGATAGAGAGGGGAGGGATAGAGAGGGGAGGGATAGAGAGGGGAGGGATAGAGAGGGGAGGGATAGAGAGGGGAGGGATAGAGAGGGGAGGGATGGAGAGGGGAGGGATGGAGAGGGGAGGGGTGGAGAGGGGGGAGGGGTGGAGAGAGGGGGAGGGGTGGAGAGAGGGGGAGGGGTGGAGAGAGGGGGAGGGGTGGAGAGAGGGGGAGGGGTGGAGAGAGGGGGAGGGGTGGAGAGAGGGGGAGGGATGGAGAGAGGAGGGGGAGGGATGGAGAGAGGGGGGGGAGGGATAGAGGGAGAGGGGGAGGGATGGAGAGAGAGGGAGAGCAAGGGGTTACTTGAAGTTAGAGAAGTCTGGGTGTAAGCTGCCCAAGCAAAATATGAGGTGCTGTTCCTCCAATTTGTGCTGGGCCTCTCTCTGACAATGGAGGAGGCCCAGGTCAGTGTGGGAATGGGAGGGGGAGTTCCGTGTTTAGCATCTGGGAGATTGGGTAGGTTTAAGTATGTCACTTCTGCGGTGAGGAGAGGTTTGAATTTGACCGCAGCAGTGTGTTCAAGGGGTGCTCTGGTGTACGGGCTGGCGGTTGTGTGACTGAACCTTGGCATGTGGAATTTCCAAGAGCATTTCGTTGCCATTTCTCTTAATTTTGGCTTGATCTCCCCTCTCTTTTCCCCCTCCAGTTACCGGACGAGCTTGCATTCTGAAGGAGAGTGTCGTGTCACATGGCGCCAAGTGGGAAGAGGAATGTAATGGGTGCCAATGTCACAATGGCAGGATTGCCTGTACGAAGGTACGACAACTGAGACTGGTTTTACTGCAGGGTGACAAAATGCTGGAGTAACTCAGCGGGTCAGGCAGCATCTCGAGACCCTTCTTCAGACAGATGTCGGGAGAGGGGTCGGGACAAAGTCTACCTTCGATTTAAATCAGCATCTGCAGTTTTTTTCCTACACATTACTGCAGGATGAACCTGTGGCAAAATGAAATGAGAAGGCAGTGGAGGCCAATTCTCTGAATGCATTCAAGAGAGAGCTAGATAGAGCTCTTCAGGATAGCGGAGTCAGGGGGTATGGGGAGAAGGCAGGAACGGGGTACTGATTGAGAATGATCAGCCATGATCACATTGAATGGCGGTGCTGGCTCGAAGGGCCGAATGGCCTCCTCCTGCACCTATTGTCTATTGTACAAGTCTCCACCCAATCTATGTTTCTATGTTTAATTGTGGTGGCCTTTCAGTTCGTTGCCGTTCCCCAAATCCCTCTACCTCTCCCTTAAACGCTACTTGGAAGTCTGATTTCCCCCACTCTTTGGGGAGAGTATTCCAAAATACCCCCTCGTTTTAGAATCCCTTAGCTTTTCATTTTTAAAAGAGCGGCACGGTGGCGCAGGGGTAGAGCTGCTGCCTTGCATCGCCAGGGACTAGGGTTCAATCCTTCATACATGCCCTGTGTGCAGAGTTTGTATGTTCTCCCTGTGACCCGAGTGGGTTTTCTCCGGGTGTTCTGGTTATCCCCCACACACTCCAAAGACGTACGGGTTTGTAGATTAATTGGCTTTGGTATAATTGTAAATTGTCCCTAGTGTGTGTGTAGGATTGTGTGTGTGTAGGATAGTGTTAGTGTGCGGAGATCACTGGTCGGCACGGACTCGGTGGGCTGAAGGGCCTGTTTGCGCGCTGTCTCTCCAAACTAAAAACTAGACTAAACAGTAGTCCTAGGTTCTGAGAAGCATCCAGCCTGTAATGACCACTTGGGATGATGTTTGGATCAAATCTCCTCTCTCGGAGGTGCTACAAGCCCAGCCTGTCCGAGCTGCCTTCCAAGTATAAGCATTGCGTTCCAGATGTTGGCGGGGAAAGCCTTCTGTGAATTGTTTCCAACATCTGTTCTAAGACGACCAGTAGTGTCTGCAATATTCCAGATGTGAACTTCCAACTCCCAGTATGATTGTAGCAAAACCTCCCTGCTCATGTGTTCAGCTCATGTGTTCAGCTCAGTCGACAAGCAGATTTTATTAGCTTGAATGGTTTGCTGCATCTGAGTTACAGCCTTTTATAGGGTCGTAGAGTCTTACAGGGTGTAGATGGGCCCTTCGGCCCAACTTGCCCACACCGGCCCAACTTGCCCACACCGGCCCAACTTGCCCCACACCGGCCCAACTTGCCCCACACCGGCCCAACTTGCCCCACACCGGCCCAACCTGCCCCACACCGGCCCAACCTGCCCCACACCGGCCCAACCTGCCCCACACCGGCCCAACTTGCCCCACACCGGCCCAACTTGCCCCACACCGGCCCAACTTGCCCCACACCGGCCCAACTTGCCCCACACCGGCCCAACTTGCCCCACACCGGCCCAACTTGCCCCACACCGGCCCAACTTGCCCCACACCGGCCCAACTTGCCCCACACCGGCCCAACTTGCCCCACACCGGCCCAACTTGCCCCACACCGGCCCAACTTGCCCCACACCGGCCCAACTTGCCCCACACCGGCCCAACTTGCCCCACACCGGCCAACATTGTAGGAAAAATGTTCCCAACGATGGGGGAGTCCAGAACCAGGGGCCACACAGTCTAAGAATAAAGGGAAAGGCCATGTAAAACTGAGATGAGAAAAAGCTTTTTCACCCAGAGAGTTGTTAAAAGGGCACAACGGTAGAGTTGCTGCCTTACAGCGAATGCAGCGCCGGAGACTCGGGTTCGATCCTGACTACGGCCGCCGTCTGTACGGAGTTTGTATGTTCTCCCCGTGACCTGCGTGGGTTTTCTCCGAGATCTTCGGTTTCCTCCCACACTCCAAAGATGTGCAGATTTGTAGGTTAATTGACTGGGTAAAATGTAAAAATTGTCCCTAGTGTGTGTAGGATAGTGTTAATGTGCGGGGATCGCTGGGCGGCGCGGACCCGGTGGGCCGAAGGGCCTGTTTCCGCGCTGTATCTCTAAATCTAAAATCTAAATCTAATTTGTGGGATTCCCTGCCACTGAAGGCAGTGGAGGCCAATTCACTGGATGAATTTAAACGAGTTAGATAGAGCTCTAGGGGCTAGCGGAATCAAGGGATGTGGGGAGAAGGCAGGCACGGGTTACTGATTGTTGATGATCACAATGGATGGCGGTGCTGGCTCGAAGGGCCAAATGGCCTCCTCCTGCACTGATTTTCTATGTTTCTATGTCCCATCTGTACCAGTCTCACCTGCCTGCGTTTGGCCCATGTCCCTCTAAAGCTGTTAACCATCACAGGCCTTGCATTTGGCCACCCAAATGCCTCTGCAACTTGAGGCTTTCAAGATACAGCGCGGAAACAGGCCCTTCGGCCCACCGAGTCTGTGCCGACCAGCGACCACCCCGTACACTAGCGCTATCCGACGCATTAGGGACAATATTTTACAGATGCCAGAGTGGGAGAAAACCGGGGCACCCGGAGAAAACCCACGCCGTAAAAGGGGAATGTACAGAGAGCGCCCATAATCAGGATGGAGCAGGAGTATCTGGCGCTGTAAGGCAGCAATTCTACCGCTGCACCTTACTGCCGCCCTACAGTCTCCACTCTAGAATCTTGCCATTCAATATAGAATGGCACAGGAACAGGCCCTTTGGCCCATAATGTTCCCTGCTGGACATAGCGCCAAAATAAATGGAACTTTTCTGCCTTGCACGTGGTCCATGCCCCTGTACATCCACGTGCCTATCCAAAAGCATCTTAGACATGGTGTTCACCGTTTAATCTACCATTTTTTCCCCAAGCAAGTTGGACAATGCTGCACTTTCTCA
>NC_135961.1:64226905-64250820 GCF_053455715.1 Rhinoraja longicauda | reverse complement strand
CTTAGCTTGGGAATGCATTTGGGTCATTAAGTCTTTTTGTTTAGATCTCGCAGGGGGGAACATTTGTTATAAGTGTTAATTTAGATCAAGTTTAAAGATAAGTCCCCTTCCAGAAATGCTGCCTGATTTCTTGGGATTAAAGTGAAAGTTTCGACCACAATGAGATTTTAAAACTTTTTAAAAAAAACAATATGGCAATGCTTAAAAGTGTTAAGCAGCAGATTTTCAAGGAAGTTTGTTAAACTGGGGCCTTAATTTAGTTTCTCTTCACAATGCTGCCTAATTTGAGCATTTTGTGTGTTTAAAGCTCTGAGGGGCAGGTTTTAAAGACGTGCAGGGCAGGTTTTAAAGGCGTGCAGGGCAGGTTTTAAGGCCTGGGTGCCTGGAACGCGGTGCCAGGGGTGGTGGTGGAGGCATACGATAGTGGCATTTAAGAGGCTTTTGGTTAGGCTCATAGATGTGGAGGGATACGGATTATGCATAAACAAAGAACTGCAGGTGCTGGTTAGGGAAAAATAACTGCAGATGCTGGTTTAAATCGAAGGTAGACACAAAATGCTGGAGTAACTCAGCGGGTCAGAGAGTTGTGAATCTGTGGAATTCTCTGCCTCAGAAGGCAGTGGAGGCCAATTCTCTGAATGCATTCAAGAGAGAGCTGGATAGAGCTCTTAAGGATAGCGGAGTCAGGGGGTATGGGGAGAAGGCAGGAACGGGGTACTGATTGAGAATGATCAGCCATGATCACATTGAATGGTGGTGCTGGCTTGAAGGGCCGAATGGCCTCCTGCACCTATTGTCTATTGTCGGGCAGCATCTCGGGAGAGGAGGAGTAGGTGGAGTTTCGGGTCGAGACCCTTCGGACTGATCTTCCTTCAATATTCGTACCTCGGGGATTATAAACTGTATCTCCACATAACTACCTCATTGCTTGCACGATAGTGTTGTGTTTGAGTGCCTTTTTAATAGTAGTGAAACAATTGTGTTTCAGACATCAATGAGTGCCAGTCGTCGCCTTGTGCCTATGGAGCCACCTGTGTGGATGAAATCAATGGCTTCCGATGTATTTGCCCACCTGGTCAAAGTGGCTTCAGGTGTCAAGAAGGTAAACCACCATGTCTGTAAAACAATGTAATCAATTGAATGCTTCATAACAAGGGGTGGGGCTGGGGGTGGGGGATCTGGTTGAAGTGTTTAAGTTGCGTTAATCAAGCCAATTTCTCCTGGGAGATGGAACAATGAGTCGAAGGTGGTCAAGTTGGTTATGACAGGAAG
This sequence comes from Rhinoraja longicauda, assembly GCF_053455715.1. Lineage (NCBI taxonomy): Eukaryota > Metazoa > Chordata > Chondrichthyes > Rajiformes > Arhynchobatidae > Rhinoraja > Rhinoraja longicauda. The sequence continues at coordinate 64,249,548 of NC_135961.1, read as the reverse complement.
TGTCTGCATACAAAGGCTACTGATTGAGTTGAGTTGTTTCTTCACGGCCCCCTCCTAGAGTCCTTTTTGATCAGAGGGGGGGAGGGAGGGGGAGGGGGTGGGGAGGGAGGGGGAGGGGGTGGGGAAAGGAGCATTTTGATCCAAGATCCAAAGTCATTAAAGAAATTTAACACTAAAAACTTTGAATATTGAAGAACCAAGGCAAGTAGATGTGGTGAAGATTAGTGTAGCGAGGAACTAATCTTCCCCCATGTCTACAATACAATATTCGATAGAGCTCTTAAGGATAGCGGAGTCAGGGGGTACGGGGAAAAGGCAGGAACGGGGTACTGATTGAGAATGATCAGCCATGATCACATTGAATGGTGGTGCTGACTCGAAGGGTCGAATGGCCTCCACCTGCACCTATTGTCTATTGTATTGTAGATGTGGTGAAGTTCAGTGTAGTGAGGAATGGCAGATGGACACAAAGTTGGAGTAACTCAGAGGGTCAGGCAGCATCTCTGGAGAGAAGGAATAGGTGACATTTTGGGTCGAGCCCCTTCAGACTGAGAGTCGGGGAGGGGGAGACTCGGGTATAAGGAAGTGCAAGGTGTGAAAACGAGACATCAAAAGAGATGTGGTTCAAGGAAAATGTTGAGTAGATCATTGTTAGCTGGGAGCAGATGATGACAAAGCAAACGGATAAAATGGAATCAGTGGGACAGTCAGACTGGTCGGGGAAATGGGAAGGGAGCGGGATGGAGAGAGAGGGGGAGGGGTGGAGAGGGGGGTTGGGGGGGAGAGAGGGAGGGGGAGGGATGGAGATGGAGATGGAGGGATGGAGAGGGAGGGATGGAGAGAGGGGGATGGAGAGAGGGGGATGGAGAGAGGGGGGAGATGGAGAGAGGGAGAGCAAGGGGTTACTTGAAGTTGGAGAAGTCAATGTTCATACCGCTGTGGTGTAAGCTCCCCAAGCAAAATAAGAGGGGGAGGGATAGAGAGGGGAGGGATAGAGAGGGGAGGGATAGAGAGGGGAGGGATAGAGAGGGGAGGGATAGAGAGGGGGGAGGGGTGGAGAGAGGGGGAGGGGTGGAGAGAGGGGGAGGGGTGGAGAGAGGGGGAGGGGTGGAGAGAGGGGGAGGGTGGAGAGAGGGGGAGGGGTGGAGAGAGGGGGAGGGGTGGAGAGAGGGGGAGGGATGGAGAGAGGGGGGGGAGGGATAGAGGGAGAGGGGGAGGGATGGAGAGAGAGGGAGAGCAAGGGGTTACTTGAAGTTAGAGAAGTCTGGGTGTAAGCTGCCCAAGCAAAATATGAGGTGCTGTTCCTCCAATTTGTGCTGGGCCTCTCTCTGACAATGGAGGAGGCCCAGGTCAGTGTGGGAATGGGAGGGGGAGTTCCGTGTTTAGCATCTGGGAGATTGGGTAGGTTTAAGTATGTCACTTCTGCGGTGAGGAGAGGTTTGAATTTGACCGCAGCAGTGTGTTCAAGGGGTGCTCTGGTGTACGGGCTGGCGGTTGTGTGACTGAACCTTGGCATGTGGAATTTCCAAGAGCATTTCGTTGCCATTTCTCTTAATTTTGGCTTGATCTCCCCTCTCTTTTCCCCCTCCAGTTACCGGAAGAGCTTGCATTCTGAAGGAGAGTGTCGTGTCACATGGCGCCAAGTGGGAAGAGGAATGTAATGGGTGCCAATGTCACAATGGCAGGATTGCCTGTACGAAGGTACGACAACTGAGACTGGTTTTACTGCAGGGTGACAAAATGCTGGAGTAACTCAGCGGGTCAGGCAGCATCTCGGGAGAGAAGGAATGGGTGACGTTTCGGGTCGAGACCCTTCTTCAGACAGATGTCGGGAGAGGGGTCGGGACAAAGTCTACCTTCGATTTAAATCAGCATCTGCAGTTTTTTTCCTACACATTACTGCAGGATGAACCTGTGGCAAAATGAAATGAGAAGGCAGTGGAGGCCAATTCTCTGAATGCATTCAAGAGAGAGCTAGATAGAGCTCTTCAGGATAGCGGAGTCAGGGGGTATGGGGAGAAGGCAGGAACGGGGTACTGATTGAGAATGATCAGCCATGATCACATTGAATGGCGGTGCTGGCTCGAAGGGCCGAATGGCCTCCTCCTGCACCTATTGTCTATTGTACAAGTCTCCACCCAATCTATGTTTCTATGTTTAATTGTGGTGGCCTTTCAGTTCGTTGCCGTTCCCCAAATCCCTCTACCTCTCCCTTAAACGCTACTTGGAAGTCTGATTTCCCCACTCTTTGGGGAAGAGTATTCCAAAATACCCCCTCGTTTTAGAATCCCTTAGCTTTTCATTTTTAAAAGAGCGGCACGGTGGCGCAGGGGTAGAGCTGCTGCCTTGCATCGCCAGGGACTAGGGTTCAATCCTTCATACATGCCCTGTGTGCAGAGTTTGTATGTTCTCCCTGTGACCCGAGTGGGTTTTCTCCGGGTGTTCTGGTTATCCCCCACACACTCCAAAGACGTACGGGTTTGTAGATTAATTGGCTTTGGTATAATTGTAAATTGTCCCTAGTGTGTGTGTAGGATTGTGTGTGTGTAGGATAGTGTTAGTGTGCGGAGATCACTGGTCGGCACGGACTCGGTGGGCTGAAGGGCCTGTTTGCGCGCTGTCTCTCCAAACTAAAAACTAGACTAAACAGTAGTCCTAGGTTCTGAGAAGCATCCAGCCTGTAATGACCACTTGGGATGATGTTTGGATCAAATCTCCTCTCTCGGAGGTGCTACAAGCCCAGCCTGTCCGAGCTGCCTTCCAAGTATAAGCATTGCGTTCCAGATGTTGGCGGGGAAAGCCTTCTGTGAATTGTTTCCAACATCTGTTCTAAGACGACCAGTAGTGTCTGCAATATTCCAGATGTGAACTTCCAACTCCCAGTATGATTGTAGCAAAACCTCCCTGCTCATGTGTTCAGCTCATGTGTTCAGCTCAGTCGACAAGCAGATTTTATTAGCTTGAATGGTTTGCTGCATCTGAGTTACAGCCTTTTATAGGGTCGTAGAGTCTTACAGGGTGTAGATGGGCCCTTCGGCCCAACTTGCCCACACCGGCCCAACTTGCCCACACCGGCCCAACTTGCCCACACCGGCCCAACTTGCCCCACACCAGCCCAACTTGCCCCACACCGGCCCAACTTGCCCCACACCGGCCCAACCTGCCCCACACCGGCCCAACCTGCCCCACACCGGCCCAACCTGCCCCACACCGGCCCAACCTGCCCCACACCGGCCCAACTTGCCCCACACCGGCCCAACTTGCCCCACACCGGCCCAACTTGCCCCACACCGGCCCAACTTGCCCCACACCGGCCCAACTTGCCCCACACCGGCCCAACTTGCCCCACACCGGCCCAACTTGCCCCACACCGGCCCAACTTGCCCCACACCGGCCCAACTTGCCCCACACCGGCCCAACTTGCCCCACACCGGCCCAACTTGCCCCACACCGGCCCAACTTGCCCCACACCGGCCCAACTTGCCCCACACCGGCCCAACTTGCCCCACACCGGCCCAACTTGCCCCACACCGGCCAACATTGTAGGAAAAATGTTCCCAACGATGGGGGAGTCCAGAACCAGGGGCCACACAGTCTAAGAATAAAGGGAAAGGCCATGTAAAACTGAGATGAGAAAAAGCTTTTTCACCCAGAGAGTTGTTAAAAGGGCACAACGGTAGAGTTGCTGCCTTACAGCGAATGCAGCGCCGGAGACTCGGGTTCGATCCTGACTACGGCCGCCGTCTGTACGGAGTTTGTATGTTCTCCCCGTGACCTGCGTGGGTTTTCTCCGAGATCTTCGGTTTCCTCCCACACTCCAAAGATGTGCAGATTTGTAGGTTAATTGACTGGGTAAAATGTAAAAATTGTCCCTAGTGTGTGTAGGATAGTGTTAATGTGCGGGGATCGCTGGGCGGCGCGGACCCGGTGGGCCGAAGGGCCTGTTTCCGCGCTGTATCTCTAAATCTAAAATCTAAATCTAATTTGTGGGATTCCCTGCCACTGAAGGCAGTGGAGGCCAATTCACTGGATGAATTTAAACGAGTTGGATAGAGCTCTAGGGGCTAGCGGAATCGAGGGATGTGGGGAGAAGGCAGGCACGGGTTACTGATTGTTGATGATCACAATGGATGGCGGTGCTGGCTCGAAGGGCCAAATGGCCTCCTCCTGCACTGATTTTCTATGTTTCTATGTCCCATCTGTACCAGTCTCACCTGCCTGCGTTTGGCCCATGTCCCTCTAAAGCTGTTAACCATCACAGGCCTTGCATTTGGCCACCCAAATGCCTCTGCAACTTGAGGCTTTCAAGATACAGCGCGGAAACAGGCCCTTCGGCCCACCGAGTCTGTGCCGACCAGCGACCACCCCGTACACTAGCGCTATCCGACGCATTAGGGACAATATTTTACAGATGCCAGAGTGGGAGAAAACCGGGGCACCCGGAGAAAACCCACGCCGTAAAAGGGGAATGTACAGAGAGCGCCCATAATCAGGATGGAGCAGGAGTATCTGGCGCTGTAAGGCAGCAATTCTACCGCTGCACCTTACTGCCGCCCTACAGTCTCCACTCTAGAATCTTGCCATTCAATATAGAATGGCACAGGAACAGGCCCTTTGGCCCATAATGTTCCCTGCTGGACATAGCGCCAAAATAAATGGAACTTTTCTGCCTTGCACGTGGTCCATGCCCCTGTACATCCACGTGCCTATCCAAAAGCATCTTAGACATGGTGTTCACCGTTTAATCTACCATTTTTTTCCCAAGCAAGTTGGACAATGCTGCACTTTCTCACACTGTAATCCTCACCCATTCTATATTCCTTTGTGGCCTTCCTTTGCTTTCTGCATTCAAAAGATAATAGGTGCAGGAGTAGGCCATTCGGCCCTTCGACCCAGCACCAGCTTTCAATGTAATCATGGCTGATCATTCTCAATCAGTACCCCGCTCCTGCCTTCTCCCCATACCCCCTGACTCCGCTATCCTTAAGAGCTCTATCTAGCTCTCTCTTGAATGCATTCAGAGAATTGGCCTCCACTGCCTTCTGAGGCAGTGAATTCCACAGATTTACAACTCTCTGACTGAAAAAGTTTTTTCCTCATCTCCGTTCTAAATGGCCTACCCCTTCTTAAACTGTGGCCCCTGGTTCTGGACTCCCCCAACATTGGGAACATGTTTCCTGCCTCTAACGTGTCCAACCCCTTAATAATCTTATATGTTTCGATAAGATCCCCTCTCATCCTTCTAAATTCCAGTCTATACAATAGACAATAGATGCAGGAGGAGGCAATTCGGCCCTTCAAGCCAGCACCGCCATTCAATGTGATCATGGCTGATCATTCTCAATCAGTACCCCGTTCCTGCCTTCTCCCCATACCCTGACTCCGCTATCCTTAAGAGCTCTAACTAGCTCTCTCTTGAATGCATTTAGAGAATTGGCCTCCACTGTCTTCTGAAGCAGAGACAAGCCTAGTTGCTTCAGTCTTTCAATATATGACAGTCCCGCCATTCCCTTCACACTTTCTATCAGCACGGTGGCACAGCGGTAGAGTTGCTGCCTCATAGCGCCAGAGACCCGGGTTCTATCCTGACTACGGACGCTGTCTGTACGGTGTTTGTACGTTCTCCCCGTGACCTGCGTGGGTTTTCTCCAAGTTCCTCCCACACTCCAAAGACGTACAAGTTTGTAGGTTAATTGGCTTAGGTAAAAAATGTAAATTGTTCCTCGTGTGTGTGTGTGTGTGTGTGTGTGTGTGTGTAGGGTAGCGTTAGTTTATGGGATGATCGCTGGTCGACATGGACTCTGTGGGCCGAAGGACCTGTTTCAGCGCTGTATCTCCATTCCAAACAGTAAAGCCATTACACCCTGTGAGACCCAACTCTTGCATCTTTCCCCGTGAGATAAAGGGCCATTTATACCCACTGTTTCCTCTGAGCGAAGTTAGAGATCAGGAAACAGTAGCAGCTGCTGTTAAACCCCGGCATGTATTATGGTTGAAGGGGAAAAAAAACTGGAAATTGAAAGCATGATTCGGAACTAAAACAGAATTGCAACAAAGACGGCAGCTAATCTGCCCATTTTGTTTGTGAATACTTGGCCCATATTCCACATGGACAAAGCACTTGTGGCCAGCTGAGAATCTTTGCTCTTTTTAGAATTTTCTGGAATTTCAAATATCCATTGAATTGCATATTTGCATTTTGCGTCCGTCCCTTCAAATGGAAGGTCGTTCAGCTGCCTCCCTGTTGGGGGGGGGGGCGGGGGGGTTGTGAAGACTGGTTTGAGTGATCGCTCATCTTTCAGTCAGTCCTCTTTTTCGTTAAGGATACATAACAGCGCGGAAACAGGCCCTTCGGCCGGCTGAGTCTGTGCCGATCGAGCGATCGCTCCCCGGGCTCTCTCACTATCCAACACAGACGCGCATTGGGGAAAATTTACATTTACACCAAGCCCATCAACCTACAAACCTGCACGACTTTGGAGTGTGCGAGGAAACCGGAGAAAACCCACGCCGGTCACGGGGAGAACGTACAAACTCTGTGCGGACAGCACCCGTAGTCAGGATCGAACCCGGGTCTCTGGCACTGCGAGACTAGAGTACAGGAGTAACTCAGTGGGGCAGGCAGCATCTCTGGATAGAAGGAATGGGTGACGTTGTGGGTCGTAGAGTCATAGATTGGAAACAGACCCTTTGGGCAGACTGAAGACGGGTCTCGACCCGAAACGTCACCCATTCCTTCTCTCCCGAGATGCTGCCTGACCCGCTGAGTTACTCCAGCATTTTGTGAATAAATACCTTCGATTTTGTACCAGCATCTGCAGTTATCTTCTTATGTTATCGCAAGCAAGTGGCTGAGGGGTTTGTTGGTTGTGTTTTGCAGATGTGGTGCGGTCCGAGGCCATGCCAGGTGCGGGGCAAGGGTCGCGGGGAGTGCCCGGCGTGGCAGACGTGCCTGCCCGTGCGCGAGGACCGCTGCTTCGTGCCACCCTGCGTGGGTCAGGGAGAGTGCTCCTCCAGTCGGCCAGCGGTCAAAACCCCCTGCCAGCCCAACACGGACTACCTGGACAGCACCTGCGCCAAGATCACGCTGACCGTCAACAAGGAGATGCTGAGACCGGTAAGAGCTGGCCTGTTCGTTGCCTTGACCAGTGACTTTATCAAGTGGCCCGTTAAGCTGCCGCGCCTGAGAATTTATGGTAGACGCAAAATGCTGGCGTAACTCAGCGGGTCAGGCAGCATCTCTGGAGAGAAGGAATGGGTGACGTTTCGGGTCGAGACCCCTCTAAATCTGTGAGAGTTTAGTTTAGAGGTACAGTGCGGAAACAGGCCCACCGAGTCCGCGCCGACCAGCGATCCCCGCACACTAACACTATCCTACAGACTAGAGTCAATTTACATTTATACCAAGCCAATTAACTTGGAAAGCTGTACGTCTTTGGAGAGTGGGAGGAAACCGAAGATCTCGGAGAAAACTCACGGGGGGGGGGGGGGGGGGGGGAACGTACAAACTCCGTACGGACAGCACCCGTAGTCGGGATGGAACCCGGGTCTCTGGCGCTGTGAGGCAGCAACTCAACCGCTGTGGCGCCGTGCCGCCATTGTTGCTGCATTAGACAATCAAACATTCTTGACTCGTGAATCTTGTATAACTCCACTGTACTTTGCTACCACTGATAGCAGTTCCGTAATCTGTACGTTAATTGTGATTAAACACAGAAAAAAAAAATCAATGCTGGAGTAACTCTGCACGGTGGCGCAGCGGTAGAGTTGCTGCCTCACAGCGCCAGAGTCCCGGGTTCGATCCCGACCGCGGGCGCTGTCTGTACGGAGTTTGCACGTTCTCCCCGTGACCCGCGTCGGTTTTCCCCGGGTGCTCCGGTTTCCTCCCACGCTCCAATTGCGTGCAAATTTGTAGGTTTAATTGGCTTAGGATAAAATAGTAAATTGTTCCTGGTGTGTGTAGGATAGTGTGAGTGTGCGGGGGTGATCACTAGTTTGTCGCCTTGAAGTTGTAATCTTACAGGTCCTTAACTTGCCCACACCGACCAACGTGAAGTGCTAATGGAGTTAATGGAAGGGAGTGTGAAGAAGGGTCTCGACCTGTTCCTTTTCTCCAGAGTTGCTGTCTGACCCGTTGAGTGACTCCAGCTTTTGTCGTATGTCATATGTTGAAAGACTGGAGCGGCTAGGCTTGTATCCACTGGAATTTAGAAGGATGAAAGGGGATCTTATCGAAACGTATAAGATTATTAAGGGGTTGGACACGTTAGAGGCAGGAAACATGGTCCCAATGTTGGGGGAGTCCAGAACAAGGGGCCACAGTTTAAGAATAAGGGGTAGGCCATTTAGAACTGAGATGAGGAAAAGCTTTTTCAGTCAGAGAGTTGTGAATCTGTGGAATTCTCTGCCTCAGAAGGCAGTGGAGGCCAATTCTCTGAATGCATTCAAGAGAGAGCTGCATAGAGCTCTTAAGGATAGCGGAGTCAGGGGGTATGGGGAGAAGGCAGGAACGGGGTACTGATTGAGAATGATCAGCCATGATCACATTGAATGGCGGTGCTGGCTCGAAGGGCCGAATGGCCTCCTCCTGCGTCTATTGTCTATTTGCGTCTCTCGATGGAAGTGGGGGGGGGGGGAGAGAGGATGATTTGTGAGATGGGTCAATGTGTCTTCTGGCTCTCAACATACCTGGTCTTACGTTTTGCTTTGATGTTTCAGGGCGTGACGATTGAACAGATCTGTGTGGAGCTGCGACGTTTGCAGATTCTGCGCAACCTGTCGGTGGAATACTCGCTGTACCTGGTCTGTGAACAGACCCAATCAGCCAACGAGATCAACGTGGCAGTAGTAAGCATCTCCCCCTCACTACTACAATCTCAAAATGGATCCCTTAACGACCTCTTCCAGTCGTAGAGTCATAGAGTGATGCAGTGTGGAAACAGGCCCTTCAGCCCAACTCGCCCACACCGGCCAACAAATGTCCCAGCTACACTAATCCCACCTGCCTGCTGCGCTTGGTCCATATCCCTCCAAACCTGTCCTATCCATGTACCTGTCCAACTGTTTCTTAAGTGATGGGATAGTCCCAGCCTCAACTACCTCCTCTGGCAGCTCGTTCCATACACCCACCACCCCCTGTGTGAAAAAAGTTACCCCTCGGATTCCCATTAAATCTTTTCCCCTTCACCCTGAACCTATGTCCTCTGGTCCTCGATTCCCCTACTCTGGGCAAGAGACTCTGTGCATCGACCCGATCTATTCCTCTCATGATTTTGTACACCGTTATAAGGTCACCCCTCATCCTCCTGCGCTCCATGGAATAGAGACCCAGCCTGCTCAACCTCTCCCTCTCGCTCACACCCTCTAGTCCTGGCAACATCCTCGTAAATCTTCTCTGAACCCTTTCAAGCTTTCATAGAAACATAGAAAATAGGTGCAGGAGTAGGCCATTCGGCCCTTCGAGCCTGCACCGCCATTCAATATGATCATGGCTGATCATCCAACTCAGTATCCTGTACCTGCCTTCTCTCCATACCCCCTGATCCCTTTAGCCACAAGGGCCATATCTAACTCCCTCTTAAATATAGCCAATGAACTGGCCTCAACCACCCTCTGTGGCAGAGAATTCCACAGATTCACCACTCTCTGTGCGGAAAAAAAACGTTCTCATCTCGGCTTGACGATATCTTTCCTATAACGCGGTGCCCAGAACTGAACGCAATATTCTAAATGCGGCCTCACCAACGTCTTGCACAAAGTTGTTTAACTCGTGCGCACTTTTGTTCCGCCCCTTCCTCAGTCGGTGGAAAACTCGCAGCAGGGGACGAACCCGATCAAGGATTTGACGGAGAGGATCACGGATGTCATCAGTAAACGCGATGGGAACAACACGATTCTCGCGGCGATCGCAGAAGTCCGCGTGCAGACCCAGCACCAACCGCTGAAGCCGGGTAAGGTTCTTGATTACGCTGCTGGAATCAAGGGACATGGGGGGAGAAAGCAAGATCGGGGTACCGATTCCAGATGATCAGCCATGAAACTTCTTCACCCAGAGACAATAGACAATAGGTGCAGGAGGAGGCCATTCGGCCCTTCGAGCCAGTACCGCCATTCAATGTGATCATGGCTGATCATTCAGAGTTGTGGATCTGTGGAGTTCTCTGCCACAACAGGCAGTGGAGGCCGATTCACTGGATGTTTTCAAGAGAGTTAGATACTCTGATGGCTAACGGAATCGAGGGATATATGGGGGTAAAAAGCAGGAATGGGGTACTGATTTTGGATGATCAGCCATGATTATATTGAATGGCAGTGCTGGCTCGAAGGGCTGAATGGCCTCCTGCACCGATTTCCTATGTTTCTGTGCCATAAAATCCTCCTCGATCCCTCTTGCCCGGGGTACCTAAGCTCCGTGCGTTCACCCGGGAATGGGCAATGCAGTGGGCAGTGGCAGAGTTGCTGCCTCACAGCACCAGAGACCCCGATTCCATCCTGACTATGGGCGCTGTCTGGACGGAGTTTGTACGTTCTCCCCGGGACCCGCGTGGATTTTCTCTGGGTGCTCGGGTTTCCTCCCACGCTCCAAAGACGTGCGGGTTTGTCGGTTAATTGGCTTGGTACAAGTGTAAATTGTCCCTAGTGTGTGTAGGGTAGTGTTAATGTGTGGGGATCACCGGTCAGTGCGGGCCAAAGTTACTGTTTCCATGTTGTCTCTCTAAACTAAACTAAAAATCCGATTTTTGTTTAGTGGGTAAACCGGCATAAGGAGCAGACAGTTGAATCTAGTATTCAGCATTGGTAAAACATAGAACAATAGGTGCAGGAGTAGGCCATTTGAGCCAGCACCGCCATTCAATGTGATCATAGCTGATCATCCAAGATCATACCCGGTTCCTGCTTTCTCCCCATATCCCTTGATTCCGTTAGCTCCAAGAGCTATATCTAACTATCTCTCTTGAAAACATCCAATGAATTGGCCTCCACTGCCTTCTGCGGCAGAGAATTCCACAGATTCACAACTCTCTGGGTGAAAGTTTTTCCTCATCTCATCATAATGTCCTCCTGACCTATTTGACACTTAACATAGAAATAGGTGCAGGAGTAGGCCACTCGGCCCTTCGAGCCAGCACCGCCATTCAATATGATCGTGGCTGATCATCCAAATTCAGTACCCCGTTCTGCCCTTTTCCCCCATATCCCTTGATATCTTCATCTGTCATTACTTTAGGGATTTATTCACAAAATGCCGGAGTAACTCAGCAGGTCAGGCAGCATCTCGGGAGAGAAGGAATGGGTGACGTTTCGGGTCGAGACCCTTCTTTACTTTACTTTAGGGATGCAGCATAGAAACAGGCCCTTCGGCCCACACCAAACATCGATCACCCGTTCATACTAGTTCTATGTTATCCCACTTTCCCATCCACTCCCTACACACTAGGGGCAATTTTAACGGAGGCCAATTAACCCACACACCCATACATCTTTGGGATTTGTTTATTTTAGAGTTTAGAGATTCAGGGCGGAAACAGGCCCTTTCGGCCGACCGCGCCGACCAGCGATCCCCGCACACTAACACTATCCTACACCCACTAGGGACAATTTTTTCATTTAACAAGCCAATTAACCTACAAACCTGCACGTCTTTGGAGTGTGGGAGGAAACCGAAGATCTCGGTGAAAACCGACGCAGGTCACGGGGAGAACGTACAGGCAGCGCCCGTAGTCGGGATGGAACCCGGGTCTCCGGCGCTGCATTCGCTGTAAGGCAGCAGCTCTACCGCTGCGCCACCGTGGCTGCCCGATGTGGGAGGAAACCGGGGCACCCGGTGGGAACCCACGCGGTCACGGGGAGAACGTACAGGCAGCGCCTGTAGTCGGGATGGAACCCGGGTCTCCGGCGCTGCATTCGCTGTAAGGCAGCAGCTCTACCGCAGTGCCAACGTGGCTGCCCGATGTGGGAGGGAAGCCACGCGGTCACGGGGAGAACGCGCACGCTCCGTGCGCGGGTTAGGACGGCAGAGTTTTCCGTGGATTGACTGTGTACCCTTTGCCTGCCCTTCTTGCCTCCCCCAGCAGACTTCCTGGTGCCGCTGCTGAGCTCGGTGATCACGGTGGTGTGGATCTGCTGCTTTGTCATGCTGTTCTTCTGGTGGATCCGGCGGCGCCGGAAGCAGGGCACGCCCACGCCCACGGCGGTGGATGACGCCGCCACCACCAACAACGTGCGCGAGCAGCTCCACCAGATCAAGAACCCCATCGAGAAGCTCGCGCCCGCCGGCCCCGCCGCCGGCAAGGACTACGAGAACAAAAACTGCAAAATTGCCAAAATAAGGACGCACAACTCCGAGCTGGAGGAGGTGGAGGCGGACAAACACCAGCAGAAGACCAGGTTCTCCAAGCAGTCCGCCTACACGCTGGTGGACCGCGATGAGAAGGCTGTGCAGGGCACTCCCACCAAAAACCCCAACTGGACAAACAAGCGGGACAACAGAGACTTGGAAAGTGCCCAGAGCTTGAGTCACATGGAGTATATTGTATAGCAGTCGGCAACGCTGCCTATTTAACAACAAGAAAGACGCACGGCCTTTTTGCTATTCCCCCGGAAGGCTTGCTCGCTCGATCACTCACAGTTCCCAACTTGTTCTGCCATGTTGTGTAGAGGGTATTATCTGCAAAAGTAAACTTCCCCACTATGTGCTTTCTAGTTGAGACCCGGCTGACTTACACCGACCGACTCTGGGCATTGCTAACGGTTGTCTTAAGCTACCAGGGCTGCATCTCGCATCTACGCAAAGCTAGTCCGAGTCCCAGTGTCTGTTCAGTTCCACTTTGTGCCCTTGCTTTGAGCCACAGTTAAACCAGTCTCGGCACAATACCACACCCTCCCGCAAAGACTCCAATCTAGTGCAGCCGTTTAAACCCCCCCTCCTCTCCCTCCTCTGCCTCCCCCCCTCCCCCCCCCCCCCCCCCCCGACTTAATTTAAGATGGTGAACTTTTTATTTATTTTTTACTGGCTTAAAGGTTTTCTCAGTATTGTTAAGTTATGTACAGTAGGTTTTGACTTTGTTAGTCTAGTTCTGTATTTTGAAAGTGCCTTTTATGCTGGAGACCACAGCAGCAGTCATCGAAATCCAAGATGACACCTTTATTTTTTGTTTGGGAGGGGTGGGTAATCGGCAAGATACTGTTTCAAATGAAGAATTTAATAAGAGGCCAAGTGTTTATGATTTTTCTTTTGTATAAAATGTAAATACTTTTTTTTAATTAATCGCTGTGAATATTTGATTTAATAACTTAAATAATCAAGAGCCTTAAATACCATTCCTTTTATTTATATGTATGTTTAGAGTTGAAGGTTTTCGATAGCTTTGTAAGCTTTATGGCTCCTTTTTTTTTTGTGTTGAATTTGTTTCTGTGTTTCAGTAATGTTGCCTACATGCCACATTTGAGGTGTGCTCCTGTTACAGAATAGATTATTTTTTAACACTAGAATCGGCCATGTGCCTTGAAACTGTCTTTATACAATGTCGAACGTTTTGGATCAATTTCTATCACTACAAGCTCTTTATTATTTTTTTGGCCAAGTACTCTTTTTTTTTCCCCCTTCCCTGTACGCATCAGTCAGGAGACATGCAGAGAGCATTAGGCTAGAATGCTTTGATTAAATGCTGCTTAAGACTTTGAAACTTAGGAGTGAAGGGGGCGGAGAAGCCTGCAACGAAATACAAAAATGTAAGGGAACAAATTAACCGATTTACTTTTTGTGTAACTGATGTGTGAGTGGTTGCATGTACAAAAACAAAAAAATTAAAAATGGAAAAGAAAAAAAAATGGTATATCTCCTAGATAGTGTATTTGAGTTAAAAGCACAGCACAGCAACATTGTTTTGTAAATCCCGATCATTCTCCTAGGATATAATATTGAACCACTTTGTAGATTTGATTTTTGTGATAACATACTTGCATTTAGGAAGTCTTCTATTAATTAAGCTAGCTGTTGATTACTTGAATGGTAGATTTCGGCAGTGAGATCGCTATGTGGATGCTGGTCTCGCACAGCCTTGCCTTTCGACGTAGGAAATGGGTGCAGGAGGGAGGCCATTCGGCCCTTCGAGTCGGCACCGCCTAAGGAATTCAGAGTTCTTGATTGAAATCTGTGTGGGGCTCTGGGAAGGGAAGGCTCTTAAACCAACATGGTGATCTCATTGGCGAAATCTTGGTCATGTTTTCTTGCGTCTTGTGACATTAGTGTTTTTTTTTTTTGAACATGCGGAGGGAGGCATCTTACTGTTGCTCCTGGCAATAAATTTTGGAAATTAATATTTATTAAATATTTTGATACAACAATGTGTGACGGTTGGTTGCGTGCTTTCTTTTTGAAGAAGAGAAAAAAAAAATGTGCATGCATTTCTGGAACGTGAAAAGCAATTGGCTCTAAAAATGCATCCCCTCTGACTGACAGACAATAGGTGCAGGAGGAGGCCATTCGGCCCTTTTGAGCCAGCACCGCCATTCGATGTGATCATGGCTGATCATTCTCAATCAGTACCCCGTTCCTGCCTTCTCCCCATGCCCCCTGACTCCGCTATCCTTAAGAGCTCTATCCAGCTCTCTCTTGAATGCATTCAGTGAATTGGCCTTCACTGCCTTCTGAGGCAGAGAATTCCACAGATTCACAACTCTCTGGCTGAAAAAGTTTTTCCTCATCTCAGCTCAAAATGGCCTACCCCTTATTCTTAAACTGTGGCCCCTTGTTCTGGCTTCCCCCAACATTGGGAACATGTTTCCTGCCTCTAACGTGTCCTACCTCTTAATAATCTTCATTAAGATCCACCCCTCTGGTGACGTAGGAAGGAACTGCAGACGCTGGTTTCTACCGAAGATGGACCCAAAATGCCGGAGTCACTCAGTGGGTCAGTCAGCATAGACATTCAGTCTGAAGAAGGGTCTCGGCCCGAAACGTCAGCTATCCTTTTTCTCCAGAGGCGCTGCCTGTCCTGCAGAGTTACTCCAGCATTTGGTGTCTATCTCTGGGGGGGGAAAGTGATTTTTGGTTAGGTTTACGAAATAATGTTGGTTATCGCAGTGTGTGCTCTCAAACACTGCCCCGTATCATAGATTAGTCACTCGCAACTATAATATGCCTTAAATTCTGGGTCAAGCTTTGTCAAGTAAAAAATCAGCTCCTTGCATCAACATTATCACTAATTATTTTTTTTACACACACACTTTTTTTTTTACACTCCCTTTGCATTCCACTGCATTTAGCGATATTTATTTGTTGATCTTCTGACCAAAGTGAGATCAGAGTGTGTTTCTGAAGTGGGGATGCTGCTGTTATTCGGGCTGGTCCTCAATGTCGCCTGTCAGTGTTAGTTGAAGCGATGTGATACCTCGTTTACAAGCCAGCTCTCCCCGTAGCCTCTAGTCTGGCCATATGTTTTGTACGTTTCTTTACCATTCTCCCCTTTTTCAGGCTCGTTCCCAATTTGGTTGTTCAGTCACTACATGACGAGTGTTTAATTTTGTACATGTCTGTATGATTTATCATTCCTTGTGCCCATTTTTTTTCAGAAAATCCCAAATAAAAGTTTTGAACGGAAAAAAATGTTGATTCCATGCAAGACGTTTCTCAAACCTGTAACTTTGTCCGGTGTGATTTGAGTTGTGGGTTGGAAGAGGGTGGCGTGGGGAGTCAAGTTGTCAATTCTCTGCCACAGTGGGATTCTCTGCCACAGAAGGCAGTGGAGGCCAATTTCCTGGATGTTGTCAAGAGAGAGTTAGATTTAGGTCTTTGGGCTAAAGGAATCAAGGGGGGAAAAAGCAGGAATGGGGTACTGATTTTAGATCAGCCATGATCATATTGAATGGCGGTGCTGGTTCAAATGGCTGAATGGCCTACTCCTGCACCTATTTTCTATATTCTGTTTTCTATGTCATACTATACTGACAATGGAACAATAACATATCAGGCCTGTAAACTATATAATAAACAAATAAGTAAATTAATAGCCTAAATATTAGCGCAGAAAACCCAAAGTGCTTTGTGACCAAAGTTGGTCCATGGAAGTTTATAGTTAAGGATAGTGTCGTGTTCAAGAGCCAGATGGATGTTGGGAAGAAGCTGGTCTTGAACCTAGTGGTCATGGTTTTCAGACTTGGTCACCTTAATGATGGGCGGCACGGTGGCGCAGCGGTAGAGTTGCTGCCTCACAGCGCCAGAGACCCGGGTTATATCCTGACCGCGGGTGCTGTCTGTACAGAGTCTGTACGTTCTCACCGTGACCTGCGTGGGTTTTTTCCCCAGGAGCTCTGGTTTTCTCCCACACTCGGACGTACATGTAGGCGAATTGGCTTGGTATAATTGTAAATTGTCCCGTGTGTGTGTGTAGCATAGCATTAGTGTGCGGGGATCGCTGGTCGGCGGTGGGCCGGTGCCTGTTTCCACGCTGTATCTCTAAAACGAAACTATAGGAATTAAAAGTTTGTATGGGACTTTGGTGGCTGCCATAATAGGTAGTGAAATACGCTGAGTTACTCCAGCATTTCGAGTCTACCTTCGATTTTAAACCAGCGTCTGCAGTTCTTTCCTACACTGGTAATGTCATATGGGATGGGATTCGTGAATTCTGTAATGTGTATGATCCTTGGGCCGGTGGTTTTACAAACAGCTACCCAAGTAGCTTAGAGATGCAGCACCGAAGCAAGTCCTTTGGCCCACTGTCTGCTCCGACCAGCGATCCCCTTACACTATCCTACACACAGGACAATTATTACATTTATACCATGCCAATTACCCTATAAACCTGTACGTCTTGGGTGGACACCAAATTGTGGGAGGAAACCGAAGATTTCGGAAGAAACCCCAAGCGGTCATGTGGGGAAAATTTGTCCATTTGAAATGTAATGTAAATGTAATAAGGATGTAATGCTGAGGGTTTATAAGACACTGGTCAGGAAGCATCTGGAGCATTTATTGTGAGCAATTTTGGGCACCATATTAGAGGATGGATGAAGGGGGGACCTCATTGAAACTTACCGAACAGTGAAAGGCTTGGATAGGGTGGATGTGGAGAGGATGTTTCCACTAGTGGGAGAGTCTAGGACCAGAGGGCACAGCCTCAGAATAAAGGGACGTACCTTTCGAAAAGGATGATGAGGAATTTCTTCAGTCAGAGGGGTGGTGAATCGAATTCATTGCCACGGAAGGCAGTGGAGGCTGTCAATGGGTATTTAGACAATAGACAATAGGTGCAGGAGTAGGTCCTTCGAGCCATTCAATGTGATCATGGCTGATCATTCTCAATCAATTTATAAGATGGAGCGTCCTACAAGAGGAAGATTGAGGACCACTTTTCCAACAATGACCCACGGCGGGTATGGCAAGGCATCCAGCACATCACCAATTACAAGACCAGCAACCGCACGACTGCCGACGGCGACGCCTCGTTGGCTGAGGAACTTAACTGTTTCTTTGCTCGTTTCGAGGTGAAAGCTACAGTGGCAGACATTACACCCTCTCCAGCACCTGAGAGCAACACCTTCACTGTGCAGGAGTATGACGTTAAGCGAGTGCTCAGAGCAGTGAATCCCAGGAAAGCTGCAGGCCCCGATGGTGTGACGGGCAGAGTGCTGAGGGAATGTGCAGACCAATTATCTGAGGTCTTCACAAAAATCTTCAACCTGTCCCTTTTAAAATCCACCATCCCTCCCTGCCTGAAGTCCGCCATAATCATCCCACTGCCGAAAAAGCCTGTCATCAGCGGTCTTAACGACTACCGTCCGGTAGCACTCACACCGGTCATCACAAAGTGCTTCGAGAGACTGGTCCTGCAGCACATCAAAGCCAGCCTCCCACCCACCTTCGACCCATACCAGTTTGCCTACAGAGCAAATAGGTCTACAGGGGATGCCATCGACACTGCTCTTCACACTGCACTGACCCACCTTGAACACCAGGGTAGCTATGTGAGGATGCTCTTTCTCGACTTCAGCTCTGCCTTTAACACGGTCATCCCGAGCAGACTGGTCACCAAACTTTCCGACCTTGGATTTTCCCTAACCATCTGCAAATGGATCAAGGACTTCCTGACCAACCGCCCCCAGACAGTCAAAATAGGCCCTCACCTCTCCTCCACCATTACACTGAGCACCGGCTCACCACAGGGCTGTGTGTTGAGCCCCATCCTTTACTCCCTCTACACTCACGACTGCGCCCCCACCCATCCCACCAACACCATCATCAAGTTCGCGGATGACACGACTGTGGTTGGACTTATCTCAGAAGGAGATGAGACAGCCTATAGGGATGAAATCCAAAGGCTGGCAGCATGGTGTTCAGTGAACAATCTGGTCCTGAACTCCTCCAAAACAAAGGAACTTATAATTGACTTTAGAAAAACCAGTGGAGATTACGACCCACTCTACATCAATGGGGTCTGCGTGGAAAGGGTACCAGCTTTCAGGTTCCTGGGTACGCACATCGCAGAGGATCTCACCTGGTCTACCAACACCATCACCACAGTAAAGAAGGCACAGCAGAGACTCCACTTCCTGAGGATCCTCAGGAAAACCAACCTGCAGGAGAAGCTCATGTTGTCCTTCTATCGCTGCTCCATCGAGAGTGTGCTGGCATACTGTATAACCACATGGTATGCCAGCTGCTCAGAAAAGGACAGGAAGGCCCTTCAGAGGGTCATCACGACGGCCCAGAAAATCATCGGCTGCTCACTGCCCTCCCTGGAGCACCTGTTCAGCCTGCGCTGCCTCAGTAGAGCAGGCAAAATAATAAAAGATCCATCCCACCCCGGCCACCGTCTGTTTGTTCATCTGCCCTCTGGTCGACGTTTCAGGTCAATCAAATCCCGAACAAACAGACTTAAGAACAGTTTTTACCCCAGGGCCATACGAGAACTGAACACTACCTGTGCACTAGGCAACACCGTTAAAAAATCTTGTACTTAATTTAATTGTATTTATGTATTTATTTGTTTTTGCATTTATTGCATATATGTTTGTACGCACCGTCAGGATTGGCTGTTTTTTTTAATTTCGTTGTACTCGTTGCAATGACAATAAATGAATATTATTATTATTATTAACATACTTGATTAGTAAGAGTGTCAGGGGTGATGGGGAGAAGGCAGGAGAATGTGGTTGAGAGGGAGAGATAGATCAGCCATGATTGAATGGCGGAGTCGACTCGATGGGCTGAATGGCCTAATGCTCCTATAATTTATGGACTTGTCAGCCCAGGCTGTATAGAGAATAAAGTCGGGAACACGTGCCCAAATATTTTGGGTATGTGAGTGGAATGTAAAATGAGGATGACCAAGAGTGAAGTCTTGTCGAACGTCATCATTCATCGCACTTGTACTTCTAAGTTGGCGTTTAGAAATAATGCTCCCCTCTGCGTTATATCGAGTGCCTCTGCCTGCTTGTTACCTGTCTGCTTGTTAGGGTGGCACGGTGGCACAGCGGTAGAGTTGCTGCCTTACAGCGCCAGAGACCCGGGTTCGATCCCGACTATTGACGGTGTCTGCACGTTTTCCCCGTGACCCGCGTGGGTTTTCTCTGAGATCTTCGGTTTCCTCCCGCACTCCAAAGACCATATAACCATATAACAATTACAGCACGGAAACAGGCCCGTTCGGCCCTACCAGTCCACGCCGACCACTTTCTCTGACCCAGTCTCATCTACCTGCTCTCAGACCATAACCCTCCAATCCCCTCCTATCCATATACCTATCCAATTTACTCTTAAATAATAAAATCGAGCCTGCCTCCACCACTTCCACCGGAAGCTCATTCCACACAGCCACCACCCTCTGAGTAAAGAAGTTACCCCTCACCTACCCAAACGTGCAGGTTTGCAGGTTAATTGGCTTGGTATAAATGTAAAAAATTGTCCCTGGTGTGTGTAGGATAGTGTTGGTGTGTGGGGATCGCTGGTCGGTGGGCTGAAGGGCCTGTTTCCGTGCTGTATCTCCAACTTAAAAAAAACGAAACTACTGGCATGCAATCCAGTGACCAGGAGTGAACAAGTTCATCGTTTACGGTTAATGCTGAACGATCCATGTGTCGCTAGCTAACAACTTCAAGCCATTAGTCATTTGATCTTTTGCTTGTAGCCTGGAGAGATTGCCGGTTGATTTACTTTCAACAATTTGGCAACAATTTGCCTTCTAACCGATGGCCTTTAGTTTGAGTCTTGTGAATAGCTGAGAGAATTTAGACCGTATGTGCCACATGTATACGTTCTCTGCCAGAGTATTAACTTGGGGCCCTCAGTGAAACAAACACAAAATAGGACAGGCAGCATCTCAGGAGAGAAGGAATGGGTGACGTTTAGGGTCGAGACCTTCTTAGACGTCACTCCCTCCTGAGATGCTGCCTGACCCGCTGAGTTACTCCAGCATTTTGTGTCTACCTTCGGCTTAAACCAGCATCAGCAGCTTTTATTCCTACACAAAATAGGTTAGTTATTTTGACTTTGGCAGATCAAATCCTATCGAGTCATAGACTCTCACAGTGTGGAAATAGGCCCTTCGGCCCAACTTGCCCACACCCACTTGTATAGTTCCTTACTTTATTCATGCAGTTTAAAATGGATGTATTTTGTTGTCGTGGAACTGCAAGGAATTGCAGATGCTGGTTTATACCAAAGAGTTGCTGCCTTGATCATCCAATTCCGTAGTTTAATATTGATCAGGTAACCATTTAGGAGATCGTAACCATTTAAGAGCTCTGAAAAAGGGTCTCGACCTGAAACGTCGCCCATTCCTTCTCTCCCGAGATCCTGCCTGTCCCGCTGAGTTACTCCGGCATTCTGTTTCTATCTAAGAGATGGTACAGGGTTTTAGAGTCAAACAGGCCCTTCGGCCCAACTTGCCCACACAGCCCAACTGAGATGAGGAAAAACTTTTTCAGTCAGAGTTGTGAATCTGTGGAATTCTCTGCCTCAGAAGGCAGTGGAGGCCAATTCTCTGAATGCATTCAAGAGAGAGCTGGATAGAGCTCTTAAGGATAGCGGAGTCAGGGGGTATGGGGAGAAGGCAGGAACGGGGTACTGATTGAGAATGATCAGCCATGATCACATTGAATGGTGGTGCTGGCTCGAAAGGCTGAATGGCGTCCTCCTGCACCTATTGTCTATCAACACGCCCCATCTTCGCTAGTCCCACCTGCCTGCATTTGAACAATAAACATCTACATCTGTCCTATCCATGTACCACTCCAAATGTTGTAGCAGCCCCTGCCTGCCTCAACTACCTCCCCCGGCAGCTCGTTCCACACACCCACCCACCACCCTTTGTGTAAAAAGGTTACCCCTCAGGTTCCTATTAATTCTTCCCTCCCTCGCCTGTAGGTAAAAAAAACACAAACTAATAAACAATTGTTCCCCTTGACAAAGTCAGCCTGCACAAACAATGGTCCGTCTGCAATCGGAATTCTTTTTTCCTCCTTTCTAATGTTGCGATCGAAGTCCAAGGAAGAAGTGTCTCGATTCGAAGCGTCACCCATTCCTTCTCTCCAGAGATGCTGCCTGCCCCGCTGAGTTACTCCAGCTTTTTGCCGATTTTCTATGTTTCTTGCCCAAGGACTTAATTGAAAGCCACGACACGCATCTTGTGTGTAAATGGCTATAGTTAGAGTACTTCGGAAACTGCTGATGCTGCATTTAGCATTTCCAAGCACATGTAGGAATTGAATTAATTATCAATGGAATGTTCTCTTGTACATCACTTTAGACCAAGCTCCCCATTCCTTCTCTCCTGAGATGCTGCCTGACCCGCTGAGTTACTCCAGCATTTTGTGAATAAATACCTTCGATTTGTACCAGCATCTGCAGTTATTTTCTTACACCACTTTAATAGATAGACACAAAATGCTGGAGAAACTCAACGGGGTCAGGCAGCATCTCTGAAGAAAAGGAATAGGTGACGTTTCTGGTTGAGACCCTTTAGTATGGTTTGGTTTCGAGATATAGCCTAGAAACAGGCCCTTCGGCCCACTGAGTCCGTGCTGACCAGCGATTCCCCCCACGCTAACACTACCCTACACACACTAAGGCCAATTTACATTTATGCCAATCCAATTAGCCTACAAACCTGCACGTCTTTGGAGTGTGGGAGGAAACTGAAGATCTTGGAGAAAACCCACTCATGTCACGGGGAGAACGTACAAACTCCGTACAGACAGCATCCGTAGTCAGGATCGAACCCGGGTCTCTGGCGCTGTAGGGCAGCAACTCTACCGCTGCACCGCCACCGTGTCGCCCTTCTTTAGACTGAGAGTTGGGGAAAGGGAAATGAGATATAGACGATGTAGAGAGATATAGAGCAAATGAATGAAAGATATGGAAAAAACAACAATGATCAAGGAAATGTGGAGCCCACAATGGTCCATTGTTGGCTGTGGGCGAGGTGATAACGAGTTACATAGAAACATAGAAAATAGGTACAGTAGGCCATTTGGCCCTTCGAGCCTGCACCGCCATTCAATATACAGGGCGGCACGGTGGCGCAGCGGTAGAGTTGCTGCTTTACAGCGAATGCAGCGCCGGAGACTCAGGTTCGATCCTGACTATGGGTGCTGCACTGTAAGGAGTTTGTACGTTCTCCCCGTGACCTGCGTGGGTTTTC